>NW_010972709.1:4915841-4937977 GCF_000737465.1 Haliaeetus leucocephalus | reverse complement strand
GGGTGGGGGCCCCCCCCCCCCCCCGCCAAGTATTGTATTTAAAAGGCAGGATCAGCAAGTCAAAATTGGAAAAGAAAACTGAAGCAGACCTTGTCAGCTGCAATTACATCTTCTAGTCACTGAAATGTAATATAATTCAATGTCTGTGTTAGCATTCAGCATTGTTAATTCATGGGCGAGTAATTTAGTTGAATTCTCAATGAGAAATTGAATTTGAGGTGACTCAGCAGGAAAATCAGTGTGTTCTATAATTGAATGGAAAATACTTGAGTTATCGCTGGCAGTGAGCTTGATGTAACAAGCCTTTGTATTACATGTGCCATGAAGAGACTTAACGGTTCGACAAGTATTACATTTATTTCAGATAATGAAGCACAATAAAGTGTCGAGTAATTAAGTACTAAAGAAAACTTCATGACCTAAATCCAATGTGAAAGGTCCCAGTTTAGGACGTATTGACACAAACAATATTTCAGGTATAGAGTTTCAATTTAGACATAGCTGATTCTGCCTTGGGATATGAGATGGTTAGACAATGTTTCTAGGTCCTTATCCATTTCTTTTTTACACTTCTGTGGTTGTTAGATTACAACATTCACATCAACATCCAGCATGAATTTGAGTGGAAAAAGCAGAGTGATAAATGTCCTCTGAAAGATAACTTGCCTGATATAAAATGGCTAGTAAATGTAGTTCTCTGTTTTAGGAGCTGCATCACAGCATCTTGCTTGTCTTACTCTGGCCTAGCATGCAGTTCGGCTGCAAAGAGCAGAAAATTGCCTTCTGCATAGTATAACTGCAACACTTTACAATGGGCAGTTCATTTCTGGTTCAAGCGTTACGCTGAGGAAAAGGTGAGGTTCAGCTTTGCCTCATCCAAGTACAAGACAAGGGAACTACCCTTCCAAGGGAACAGGCTTTTGGAGCACTTAATGAATAAATAAGGTTCTATAGTCAGTTTCAAAGCTTAAATATGAAGACTTTTGAAAAGGACTTCATTCTAGACTGGATTTGTTGGTTCAGGCCAAAGATAACTCCCCTAAAATAAATGGTATCAGGGAATACTTAAATTCTTTAATAAACTTTATCTAGGATTCCTTTTAGAAAAAGTCCACAGATGCTCTCTGAGCCTCCAGTGGGTTAGAGGCTATGTGGCTGCAAAGAGTATTTTACATATGCGTGTCTTTTCATTAACAGGTGCTAAATCATACCTAGGGCCTTTACTCCAAAATGGCTTCCTGGTCAGGGCAGCCTAGATCAGAAGATAACTTGCTGGCCTTTGCAGAAGCACTTCTAAGGCTGGAGCAGCCATTGTTTTTCAGATTACAGTGATTAGAAATGCATGTAAACTTGAACAAACTCAAGAAGGTAATGGCTTAGAGAAATCAACAGAATGGTTTTCATGAGTTGGAATTCTGGATGTATGTGTGTTTTTAAGCTAATAGTTTTTTCCTCTTGAGCTAGGTTTGTAGGGTAGTGGACATAAGTATCTTTAAGAAGGTCTTGACTGTTCATCTAAGTAGGCTTGTCCATGTAAATAGATTCACCTTGTCAAGATTTGTTTTTTTTTTTTTAACTCCAAATGCAATTTTCATAGGCTAGCTGGTTAGGTGACTCTCTAAACATAATGGTTAAACTTGTAGTATGTTCCCATAAATTTAGTTTTTCCCTAATATCCAAGATCTGTGTTAGTGCTTGGAATGTCAGTCTCTCCCTTGTGAAATGCGTAATTGCAAACCTTAGTGGAAAATATACTTAACTCCAAGGCAAATATCATGGCAAACAGATAACGTGTGAC
Organism: Haliaeetus leucocephalus; assembly: GCF_000737465.1. Lineage (NCBI taxonomy): Eukaryota > Metazoa > Chordata > Aves > Accipitriformes > Accipitridae > Haliaeetus > Haliaeetus leucocephalus. The sequence continues at coordinate 4,936,179 of NW_010972709.1, read as the reverse complement.
AGCTCATCGCAGCTTTCGCAAAGGCGTGCTAAGTAGCAGATGATTATCAATAGCTTTACAAGAATTCTTTTGAATATACAGGTGTCTGCATTTTTAATTTGTCAGATGCTTTAAAAAGGATGCTAAAACCTGATTTAAACATAAAAGCAGATGCATTCTTTTGAACAGGGATTAGAAAGCAAATAATTAATCATACATACCTGAGGATTTATGTAAGCAGCTACTTAAATAAGAATCATAAACCTACAAATGCAGTCTCTCCACCTATTTTGCATTCTCTTGAATTGAAAAAAGTGTGGATTTGTTTGGTAGATAGCACTTGACATCAAAAGAAAAATGCTAAAGTATTCTCCTGGTACCTTATAGAAATAAAAATATTCTTAACATACATAATATGCTGTTTTTACCTAGGTGCTAAATGCTTTACAAATGCTGGAGCTTGTAAGCTGTAGTGCTGATTAGATAAATTAGACTTGGAGTAACTGAAGGCTGTGTAGGCCTCCTACATCAATGAGGTTTGCTTCCCATTCAGTAACAAGTTGGAAATTTGCGTGAGGGTCACAAAGAAAAGATTGGCTGGCCTGAACAGGCTTCTAAGTGTTACGGGAAGTGTATAAAACTGACTGACCAGTTTGACTTGAAGCCAGGTGAAACCAACTTGATTTCACAGTTATGTTTTCAAATCCGCACATCAAACCAAAATCAAAAGGTCTGGATCTGAGGGAAGTGAAAGAGAAAAACAATTTTTTGCATGAACAACTACAGGATGAGATCACCAAGAGTCGCATATCTTTAGTGTTTAGTGCTGGTCTCTACCACATACTATAAGAAAGGTCTATAATCTTTGTTCAGCTGAGTGAAATTCTAGAAGTTCATGACTTGAAATGAATTCCATGGGATAACAGAGTTTTTTATGAATAAGGATATGTAATTCTGGCAAGGCTTCTGGGATTTGAGGGACCAATACTTTACACATCGGTTCATTGAATTCAGACTGAGGTCTCAGAGCTGTAATAATTTTAAGTTTATGGCAATAAAGCTACCTGAAGTAATATATTTAGGCATGAGGGCCCAAACTCCTGGAAAGAAAAACTGAGTGAGTCACTTTTGTTCAAAATTTAGTTCTCATTGCACTTGCATCCCTGTTACTTCTCCTGTCATACACATGTTCATAAAGCTTTTACTTTCTTTGCACTTCTCTGCCAGTTAAACACTCAAGATGTAGAATTCAACTTGGATATAAAGATGGAGGAATAAATAGAAGCAGGAGGAAGATGGGGTGCCTTGCCTGCTACTCTGAGGGGTCCTAAACATGCATGCTGTCTTGTGCTCTCACTCTGTTCTGTTAGGAACTTAAAATTACTATTTTCCTTTTCTGAGCAACACTTTACTCTTGTTGCTACCTTGTTACCATGTTCATGTATTGCAGCCTTGCTTTTATTGTGCTGGGCTTGTTTTTTTGGGTTCCTTTTCAACATATCTACTGATGAAATTGAACACTTGGGGTTTTAAATTCAATAGCTAGAAGAGGAGAGAGGGTGTCTCTGATCCCAGCCTCCACAGAATTCCCACAGTGCCCCCTACATTGAAAGGCTTTAAATGTATTTTTCCTTTGAACATTTCTTGCTGCTGACAGTAATGCTTTTGTAGTGTCTACAACTCACTTTATCTTGTTCTAAGAACTGACAGTGTCCCTAGAATACTTTTAAAAGGAGAACTTCTTGGTTAAATTCTTCCACTGTTTTTGGTTTTGTGGTGGTGTTTTTTTTTCCCAACTACATCTTTTGAATATTTTCCTTGAACAGCTTATTTCAACAGATGTTACCTTATAAACTTTTAACCCTGTACCTTGATAAAATAGCCTCTTACAGGTACACAGGACTGTAAAGGCTAGACATTCTGCACTAATTACAGTTAAAAATGATAGAACAGAGTATGACAAGTCTGCTTTTTAAGGTATGGCTGTGAATCTCTGCTTACAAAAACAATGGTGTTTAAGTACCACAGGATCTGTGTCTTGTGGATCCACGCAGATTTTTAGGTGACTTGTAATCTTCTGTTTCTCCTCCAAAGTTGTGAATTTTCATGTCTTCTTATCAGATGCTAAGCAAGTCAGGGTTCATCCTACCATCAGAGATGAAAGATTCAGTGGAAACAGATTTGCATTGAAACCTTTATAGTGATTGCTTGTGACTCACTGCAGTCTCTTTTAAACTGCAGCCACTTTTTAAACTTCACTGTTGTAAAACCATTTTTAAGCTTCCCATTTGGAAACAGCTCTACATGAGAAGGCAAAAGAAGCATTTTCCACAGCAGTCTGGTATATAACAGCTATTGAGAGGAGCAGAATGCTACAACTGCTGTGAAAGGCTTTGGTAAGTAGCAGTTTTCTAGCAGTCATTAAGTTTTGCATCTCAAGAGCTGCCATATAAAGTAGTAACTACCACTACTGCTCTGAACTTCATTGATGAACAGCAGTTTGCCTTGCAGCCATTTAAGCCTTTACACACACTGGTACAGGTGTCCAAGCTACTCTGATCTATATTGCTCTCCCTACCTGGAAAACACATTTGGAATTGTAGTGCTTCACTATCAGGCACGTGAAGAGCAAATAAATGGTGCACATGTTGACTCTCTCCGTACTGGAGGGTATTCATAAACCAACTGCATATTGAAAGGGTGAAACCAAATATGTAAGATGCTTCACTGAAAGAGGAAATATGGTACTTTTTTATGGGAGCAAACAGGTGGTGCTTTTAATCCAACCAAAATTAACCCATGTTCAATAATTTATTCACTCAAATTGACTCTAACAAATGCTGCTTAATTATACATTCTTGAAAAGATGCTTTACATTGGGTCTCAAATTGGAATTTGGATCCAATGATAGTTATCTTCCCACAGCAGTTTTAGTACATAATGAAGTAAGGAATTCAGGATATAAAGAATATTCAAAGTAACTTTGCTGTGAATCCAGCTGTAGTTGTCTACGTAGTGTAATTGTCACATCTTCCAACAATGGAAATTAAAAAACTATCTTTTTTAAAAAGCTGCTCATGTCAGAGAACCTTCTCACAAAAAGGAAATAAAAATAGAGCAGTACATTAGATCTGTAGCTTGTCTCAGGAAAACATGAATACTGGAGTCAGTCTGTGTTTGAAGTAGAAAAAAGAAGGGCAAATACACAGGTTGTCAGTAATCTTTAATGCCTTTCCACTATCTCACTCTGAAGTAAAACCAACAAACTGTTGAAACAGTTTACCCAATTCATGCTAATGGACTATCTCTTTCCTTCCCCTGATTAGTACACGGAAAAATTTTTCCTAATTTATGTGTTACACACCTTTTTGTGTGCATATCTTGCTGCTCTCTTCTGAAGAAAAAGTGCTCCTGCAAGATGATCAAACACAACTTCACTGTGCAATTTGGAGAAAACTTTGTAACTGATTTTCTTCTGCTCTTAAAGTGTTGTCATAAAGAACTATTTCTGTACTTCACAATTGGAAAAATGCAAGATAATGTATTTATCTTATAACAGGAACTGGAATAATACTGCAGGAGTGAATTAGCATTAGTTCTAATCTTGCTTGAAAAAAAATCAATCGTGCTTTTAGCTATCAGCATTTGAGACATCAATAAGATTGTTCACATGAATAAAGCCAGGTTTTTAACTTTTACAAGACTGAGCAGTAGCACAGAGCGAGGGCCCCGGACCATTACTGGATCTGTCTAGGTGGTTCTGTGTAAGAAAATGACATTGTAGTTAATGTAAAACTTTATAAAAATTGGGTTCTCAGTGATTTCAGTGGGGCCACATCCTCCAGAAAGTCTCAAATTTTTCTACAGCAATACATAACACTTCTTTTAACTGTCATACTTCACTCTAGTGGCAATTTATGCATAATACACTCTAAACATCTTATTAGAAAAAGACAGTAGTACAATTTCAGTCTGGATAAGGAAGTAGTACTTGTGTAATTTTTAGTGTTCAGTTGATCAGTTTTCAGTGAAAACTGAAGTTTTCTAAGCCTGTCTTGTAACATTTGCATTGCTGCCACATGGGATGCCACTAACTCTGCATTTGCATTGCCAAAAGTAGATGTATTTATTTTTACTTCTAGAGTTGAGGAAAAAAGACAGTGGAGAAAAACTAAAGCCTTTGCTGAAAATACTAGTCTCCACTCAGGAGTGGCCAGCTTGAAACAGTTTTTGAGAAGTTTGGGTACCGCTGTTGTGAAAGCTGTATCTCACAGAGTGCAGTGGGCTTGCTGGTGAAAGTAGGAATTTCAGCTTTAAGGGCAAGCAAGGTTCCTTCTGAGGCTAGTTTGAGGGAGTCAACTGAGTCATCCTTGGAACCAGCTGCCTGTTCATCCCACTCCCATGACAGTGTTGGGACTTAGGGAAAGGCATTGCTTTCTCTTGAATAGCAACTATTTTCTCACAAAGTATGTAACTTGAGGCTCCCAAATATACAGAATTGTTGGGTTTCAGTTCTTAAAATTGGGAAGGCTGTCTGCCATTTAAAACATTGTCAGACAAATCTCGCTTTACAAGAAAGATCTTGAGTAGTGCAGAAACCTGAAGGACATTTGGGAAACTGAGGAAAACACTGAACTGAAACCTAGAAGTTCCAACTTCCTCCTGATCCTAAGCATATTTAAAATTTTTATTCCATTTGAAATATTGGAACAGTGAAACATTACTGTTTTAAAGAAGCACTCACTGAGGACCTTTCATGAAAGGTCATGAGTTGTTAGCATGAAGAACAGCATCTACCCAGAAGCCTGGATTTGTTTGTCATATATTGTTATATTTTCCTTAGCATGTTTCTATACAGAAGGGTAGGCAAAAGCTCCCTTCTCTCGAGGCATATTGGTAGGCAATGAAAAAATAAGAACCTGGGTGACATCTAGGGGATGTGGTAGGTAGGTAGCTAAGGCTGTTGTGGAAAAGTAGGGAACACAGGCCACAAATCTGTAGGAACCCATGCTTCCTTATATTTACAGCTCTTGTGTTTCTATATGCTTATTTACATATATAAAATAATGATTCATGTGAAGAAAACTCAGGTGAGAATTTGGTTTACTGTCACAGGAAAGCTTAGGTAGAGGAGAGCCTAGAGAGCAGTGTGCACTCTGTGTGTGCATCAGTCCACAACATGAACAGAAAAAGGACCTAACCACTACTTAATGTTTTTGCAAATAGTTAACTAGAATTCCAGATCTCTATTTGGCTAAAGTATTTGAAATAATATTACAGTCAACAACTTTAATTATTACATAATAATTACTAAAAAAAATTAGCAGTTATATTGAACCTTCAAAGTTTGATACTTAACTGCTGGTTGTCATTGGCTATGCATGTAAAAAGGAGTACTTGGGACAAACAAACATTTCTGGGAAATAAGACTGACCATAGCTTTCTCCCGTTGTTCCTGTGAACAGCTAATAGTAAATACTACCCAAACCATCTTGTCTCTAATATAGCTTACAGTGTAGAAGTTCAATTTTTAGAGCTCTTATAAATTGGACAGCATACGCTGTTAACTATCAGCCAGCATGACTCACTGAAGTCATAACCTGGCTCCTAAATAAGTTTCCCATAAATCTGCTCTGTTCATTAGAGGTCAAATTGATAACCACTAAGAAGGAATATCAATGCTGCGTATCATTGTATAAGGGTATATTTATAATTAAAGAAAAAACAACTCTCCTCTCTCCCTACCTTCTAGGCATTTTAAGTGTGGAATTCAAAACTCAAGTAACTGCTATTTCTTAACAAGATGTCAGGAGAACAAATGAAAAAACCTTGCAAAATAATTATGGACAAAAGGATGTTTCTCAATACCTTATGCATCTATGGAGTAGAGATCTACTGGTCCAAGCATGTGTTTTGAAAAGCTTTGACCAAAGATTTATGACCCCACCTTTTTCCAAGTCCATTATCCATTATAGGAGATAGTTATGGACAAACTTCATCCTTGGAAGGGAACAATAGGAGGAATCAATATCAACATTCAAATACTCTATGAAGATCTACTCTTGCATCTTCATAATTCAAAGAAAACCAACTTTTCTTCTAACTTTTAATGGTTGAATGATTAGGAAAAAGCAGTTATTCCCATGTGCCTTTTGCTGCTGGGTAGCTGGCAAAAATTCCACATTCTTTGAGACTAATAGTCTAGGAAAAGATTATACCAAAATGGTCTCATATCTTTTTTTACAGATAACAGACACTATCGGGAGTTAAGGCATGCTCATATCCAATATGGCCATGAGTGTGAAGTTGAAACTTACTTAGAGCATTTTAAATTAGAACATTTCTTCTGTGTACACCATAAGGTCATATAAATTTGAGGAAAGCTGCTGGAAAAATCAAATTGTGAGCTAGAAATGCAATATAAACATAGTCTGAAACTAAATCATATACTTGATATATATACCATATTTTTGGGAAGTTTTATTTATGAGCTTTCAATAAGAAATACAGTACAGTGGAACTTTTAGGAGCAATTTTAATTTATTATCACTTGCAATATGTATTTAACATAAACATGCAAGTTGTTTTTGGAAAAGTATTGGTTCAGACAGATTTAAATTTTTACTTCTGAGCCTCTCTTCCAAGGTGGTTTCCTTTAATATCTGTATATAATTATTGCTTCTTAGATACAATATCCACATTCTATCCATTTATCAATATAACATGGTCCTTGGTAAAAGCATGGAAGTATATCATGTCACATCAGGCAAAAAAATGCGTGCAGAAATCGTACTTCTGTCATTTAGACCTCCACTGAACAGTCTCATTGAGGCCAGAGCTTTAAAGAAATTATCTTAATGGTGGGGGCATCAAAAATAACATGTAAATAATCAAAACTGACTTTTTTGATAAAAGGCATGTTGTTTTCAGGTACCTAATTCTCATGTGAAAACAATATGTCATAATTCTGCTGAAGTTAAGTATCCTGACAAAAATTAAGTTGGTCAGAAGAAATTTTTCCTTTTGATGGACCACAATGCTTTAATTCCTAATTGACTTAGATAGGGACAATTTTGTACCAAAGAGAGTGTTTTGAAACATTTGTGGACAACTGTTGGCTAGATTCTATATACCTGAGCCCAATTACGTGGTGGTTTTGCTGCTGCTATGAAATGAAAGCCAAAATATAAATATGTAGAAATTTCATAACATTTGAAAGTTTTAAGACATTGCTCCTACATAACAGGACAACTAGAAAGAAAGATCTGTACAATATCAAAACTAATTTCTCACTATCATAATTAACTGCTCTTTACTAATTTTAAACTTCCATGCATCTTGAGTCCCAATAGCTTGGTTACATTCTTTTAGACTTGTAATTTGAACCAAGACTAAAAAAAATCAGAGACTCTCAGTTTAGTTCTTAAGTTCTCTTTCACTTTAAAATGTTTACACATTACTTAGGAGTTTTGGACTGTAAGATTTCTCCTTTAAAAAATACAGAGACAATATTGGCCAAAAGAAAACTTGTACTAATTCTAGAGTAACTGGAGAGAAGATGTACTTTCTTCTGATGTTTTTAATCTTCATTTAAAGTGTGAACAAGCTTAACGGTTAAGCATGAGACCTGTGTTTATGTATAGCTGTTGATAGCCTGTTTTTATGATTCAGGTGCTTCTGGAGATTTTGGAGGTTTTTTTTAAAAAGGAAAAGATGTGCATATACAAGTTTCTTTAACATCCATGATTCTCTCCATTTTTTGATAGCATGATGTTTTCATTCAAGAGTCTTAAAAAACCTTCTAGGATAGATTTCACGTAAGCTAATGAAGTTATTCAAGTTCACATGAAAGTAAACAAACAGTTGAAAGGCAAGAGGAAATATTGTTCTAAAGTGATTTTACTGGCTGTAGGAGACTAAGGTAGACACAGTTGTAACTCATAGTGATCACATATGATTACATCAGATGTCAAGACTTAGAATGCTGGTATATTATCAAGATTGAAGTAGGATGTTCAGACTGAGTAATTAAAGAAACATACAATTTTAGTTAAGCTAACTGCAGTCCTTCTTTGCTCAGCTATGTTCATATGCTTCATGTCAAGTAATCCCCATTTCACCTTGTTTTCACTTCACTGGAGAAGCAATGCATACTAGATGAAACTTTGAAAGAGGTATTGACAGAGGAGTTTCTATGTTTGACTGGGATTGCAGGTTAGGAGATGAGACATTGGAACAAAACCAAGGAACTTTGAGGTGAAGAAAATCTGATAACTGAAGTCTACAAATTATTAGTGTGTATATAGTTGGTTTAATGGAGCCAATTAAATATCACTGACCTAATTTTCAGCAAAAATTTCCTGTTCCATTAGCATAAAATCAGGATAGCAAATCAAAAGTTTAATATTAACATTTTTCTAATATACAGCATCTCACAGAGGCTACAACAGTCTTCATTTGTACAAGATGGTCTATATTTGGATTATTGTAAGATTTCTTCCTTTAACAGGGCTGATTTGGTTTGAGCCATGTGAATGAATTGTTAAAGTCTCATTTTACTGACAGGTGTGGCAGTAACCGTATAAAATGTTTATTGTATCATATGTTTGTGGGTCCTACTCCAAAATTCATCAAATTAAGTGGAAAGTCATCAATTGACTTCAAACAGGCTTTTAAATAATGGCCACAGATAAATATGCACACTTTGTATCCTAGCTCTTCTCAATTTTGAATTTTAATCTTTTAGTGCTGTCACGGACTGAATGTGTGCAGCTCTGAGATTTTAGTGCTTCTTCACAAGACACTTCTCTTGAAGATTTTAGATGAGTTTAATCCTCCAACACCAGAGGATCAGAAGCTTTCTCTCAAATTTGAACTGTACTCTTCAGGAGAAGAGGAATAACTCCTATTTTTTGATTCTTGAATGCAGTGGGAGAAGAGCTAGGTGTTCTGAGATTCTGCCTCTTTCTCATTAAAGAAGAAAAAAGGGATCGTAAGAGGAGTATAAAACTTGATTGTTAACCTTAATGAGGTAACTGACTACTGTTAAGGAGACAATCAAATTATATATTTTTCTTAACCTGTGTACAATCCATTATTATTTAAGGATAACTGCTGTTCACCAATACCTGACTTGTATTTTTTTCTCAGTCAAGTTCTTACTCTTGCTCTTGTCTGTAGTTTTCCCATATAGAAAGTTAAGGCAAGTTTAATAAAATACTAGTTCAAGGAAATTTATGTACATGACCAGATCTTGCTCACCTAAAGTTCATGGTCCTTTGTGCTTAGATTTGACTAAGGCACTTATTTAACCTATCTCCTAGCTTCAGAATGTTAAAATGCATCTTTAATAACTTCATATCCTTCTCTTTACAAAGATGAGTTCCTTGAAACACATTGCAATGTTGCATTTTAAATGGTCATCCTATATCCACAGTACTGCTGATAATCCAAACTGTATTTGAGAATAAGCTAAAGAAATCCCGAGTGCTTTTTTTGGAAGTGTGGTTAGTGGCACTGGTACCGAACTGCTGCAATAGATCTGCCAGAACTGTACAGAGTCCTGCAAATAAACTGAATAGAGTGCTCAGCTCAATTAACAAACTTTTGTAGTCAGTAATGGCTGCCTTTAACAGACACAGATGTTTCAAGAGTCCAAAACTCTCTCTGAAACAGCAAAATTGTAATATCAAGGACTCAGAAATATTTAGTTTCTCCAATTTGCTTTTAAATTTTTTATAGCTTTGAAAGGGCTACAGGAAAAAAAAATCAGTCAATAAAAGGGACAGTATTAGACCTGCTGTTAATTTCCTTTCTTCCAAGTTTTCAAACAGAAAATGCAAACTTAAGCAATACACCAACATTCACAAGACAATAAGTATTTGTATGCTTTGTACTATATCTATTTTGACACTGATGAAATTTGCCTGTATCTGAAATCTTTTTTCCCTAGGTTGGTTGTATGACAACATTTTACTCTTCTACCACAATTCACTTCAAATTTTTCCTGATTTTCTGTTGAAGATTATAAAGGCCCAGCTCCAATCTTAGAAAACCGTTTTCAGCTGAATTCTTACACCCTGAGGAAAATATCTCTGTATTTTGCTTCAGGCTTTTTTAGCCATCAGTTGTAGGTCTTTTACAAAAGATGCTCCAAGGCAATCTTTAACCTCTTTCTCCTTTCACTCTCTAGCTGCTGCACAGCAGGTAAGGGATTTTTAAATACATGCTAGCATCTGTGGAAAAGTAATTCCTGACAAGGAACTGTCTTCATGCATTCCATTTCTGTTCACAAAAATGGTTTGCAGTGTTTTTCATACATTTCAGTATCAACAATTATTGGTTTCTAATGCATTTTTAAAAGTGAGTTGGGAATATTTGACTAGATTGGTCATTTATGTCTCATGTTGTATCTTTATTCCATTTAGAAATAGGATAACAGTGTGAAATTTTCACAGAAAAGCAACTCCATATTTACAGCTCGAACTTTTTCTAGCACATCCAAAAATATTCCTCCCATATCTGTTCACTAGAGTTTTTCTAGGAAATGGATGCTGGAGACAGGAACACAAATGAAGTGAATGTTTAAAATTTTACAAGTATTTTACATTATCTAGTCAGATCTACCTGTGCAGCAACTCCTGTACCACAAAGCAAACAGCATTTCTCAAACAGAGGAAAAGAAAACTAAGGTGTAAGAGATCTGTTGTATGAGCTAGTAAGTGTAGAAGTACGTGTTTACTACTATAGGCTCCTAGGTCTTGTCTTGCAATAATTGCTGATATTCCTAAAGGTTTACTTTCAGGAGTCATTAAATGACTATGAATCATAGCTTCCTTTCCAGGTAAATATCTGGCTGTCATGGCTGCAGAGAAAAGCATGAAGTATGAACCCAAGCATACCCTGAAATTAAACCACCAAAACAAACCCTTAAAAACAGGTGAAGAAGAAAGATAAAAGAACAAAAAAATTGTGTTTCCACAGTTTTTAAAACATATCATGGTTTTTCAGGTTCTACTTGTTTTCTGAGCATTGGGTTTATTAATACTGCTTGTATTTGTATGCTGATGACCATAGCAGTTTTTAACTCTTTGAAAATGAGTCATCTGACTTCCTATGGGATGCTGCTGGATCCCACTACTAGCAAGGGATCTTGTGTTGGAGGTATATATTGGACATTGAAAAGGGTTAACGGGCTTGGAACTCTTGGCGTTCACATAATCTAAACTTGACTAAACACAGTTACTCTGTATCTACTGCACATCTTCCTTTCTTAAAATTAATTTTAAAACTTATTGCTTTCAGCAGTAAATATCTCTTGCTGTCCTTCAGAGGCATTATTGTCTCCTTTGTCAACATCTTGTTCCTTATGTACTTGAAAAATATCTTTAAACCTCAATCCTTTTAATTCTGTATTTTTGTATCATTTTGTTTAAAAATCCTGTGAAGTTCAGCCTGTGACTTGCCTGTTCCTCAAGGACTGTCATTTTCATACCTTAAGTTTTCCTGGTTTTCCTTCACCTTTTCATCATCACTTCCCTAATGTGCTTGCTGTAGGCAAACGTATAGTCTAGGAACACACATAACCCTTGAGAGTATGTTGTATAGAAATATTTTCCTGGGACTAACACAATACAAACCACCATGATAAACATTGAAAGAGCACAGTTTTCACATAACACCTAATAGAGAAAAAAGGTTAAAGTGAAGGCTAAAATGCACAGTACCCTCCAACCCCCCTCTTGTCACCTAAATAGAGAAATTGGAGATTGAGTACTGGTGTACTATGATGAACTGAATCATTTCAGTGGTATTTTGCTTTAGATGTTATGATCTAAAGGTCATTGACAAGACAACAGGAAATATCTTTTATTGGAACATCTGATATAGTTAGAAAAATCGGATGTACTTTTGGGAGCAGAGACCCTTGTTCAGGTCATCTTAGAGGATTTTTCTATTTTTAAATGCCTTGTCTGCTTTGTAAATAATCAGTGTCTAATTTGGGGGATCCAGGAAGGACATGGAGAGTGGCACAGCTCTTTGAAGACTTTTCTTCAGAATCAGGATCCGAAACTGCTAGTGTTTTCTTTGATTGTCTGCTCCCTGGGTTTTTCAAAACCATACTATATAAACGTACCTAGGTTGTAAATTTGACTCTCATTTTGCTCCCAGGCCCTAGTCTACTGCCAATTTATTTCTAGAATTCCTAATCAACTACTTCTCTCTCAATTGAACCTAGACATGGTACAGTTGATAAAAAAGCCTCTCAAACTGGTAATCTGCAAGCATTCTGAACTGACACCTGCTTCCCACCCCCCCCCCCCAAAAAAAAAAAAAAAAATTGTCTCAGGGCCTCAGGAGCAGCATCTGGGACTGAAAGAGAACCTAGCCAAATCCTATGTGATCTGGATGTGGCCAGACTGTTCAGAATGTGCTAGCTCTGGCAAGTGTGGACATTAGCCAGATTATACATGCAGATTCATGGGTGAGGTTGTCTCCCTAAAGAAACCAAAGGACTGAAGTTATTGCTGAGAACATAAAGCATACTCCTTAGCTGCACTCTTAAAAAAAAAAAAATAAAAAATCAGGGCACAAAGAAGTCTCGGAAGTGCCATGTGCTGAATAACTATCCATAGTATGCATTTTATTATGTGTTTAAATTGAAAGATTAATTTAGTTTTACATTAAGTTGCTTTATTTTATTGTGAAAATAAAAAAGCGTTTATAGCTGTTTTACATGCAACTTAATGCTATTTTAAGAGTTCTTTATAGCTGGATCAGTACAGTATATATAGAGAAAAAAAAAAATCTGGTCTTTAGATCTATACATACAGAAATAAGGACTGGACACCCAGTGATTCACTGCCTAAAAGCCAGCTATTTTCAGACCTCTGTTCAGAGCAATATGATGTGGGGAAACAATAAGTAAAGGAGAAGGAAGCTGATTAATGGCGGAACAGTAGTGAAGGTGATGTGGCCCTAAATAATAATAATTTAGGTAGTACTCTTCATACAGCAGAGTGACCAATGCACTGCAAAGAGCTGAATTTGAATTGCATCTTGTGTTACAAAGAGTATAAGATACAACCAGTGTACATCAATGCAGGTGAAGTTAAGGTTCTTTTTTTCCAGAAGTAAATAAAAGCAGAAATGCAAATCAAAAGAAAACCCCCAGTGGATGGCAAATAAACTGGGGGGGGGGGGGGAGAATTAATATTTTAGGTAGTTTAGGATTTCTTGGTAAGATGATTTCAATTTGTGGAGGGACATGTGCACATGTAAAACTCATACCTGTTTATTATCTGGGGGAAAAAAAGAAAACCACGAAAACACATTAGTTTCCAGTAACATCAGCAGTATCTTAAAATGCAGAAGTAATTGTTTAACAATTAGGAAATTCCCAAAATGTAGATTAAAAAAAAAAATTTTTTAGTAAAATGTGAATTGAGCTGCATGTTTGTGTATTTGTCTGCATTTTTTTAAACCAGTAATTTAAATAAGTAAAAAAATTTGGTAGTTGAAATAAACTATTAAATTTATTTTTGTTCATTAATTGTATAATTAATACTAACTGACTGTAGAATTATAGCTAAATGGAATACTGCACTAGGGTAATTAGTTTTACTTCTATTTTTTTTCATTGTGAACATACTTTTTGGTAGCATTGCCCCCTAAAATTAGTTTTTCTTAGGTTTTATTGATTCATTAATCATTCCAGAGTGGAGAGTTAATCCTGCAAAATACGGCTGTATCATATTGCTCTTGCTACAAATAACACATTTAAAAAGAGGACTTCTGATTGCTGTAGTTGAATATTTTGATGCTTTGTGATTATGCAGATTTCAATAAACAGGCTGGATTGGTACCCACCTTTGGTTAAAGCTCAAGTGCCACCAATCATTCAAGTGTCAGCAGGAGTGTGTATCTTTGTTCCTTATGTTAAATCTGATATATTGACAGAAAAGGTGATTGCCTGGAGCAGAGAACATGTAATATCTGTCTCCTTGTCTAGGAGAATGCCTCATAAAGAGGATATTCCTTGGTTTGCTAATTCTAGCTCTGTCTTTTCTTATGGAGCTCTAGCAAACTGTTACTGGTATTTTCCTGTCATTTAAAAAAGTTTCAAAACTCCAAAACAGAGGTTACATTATCTTATTCTGAAAACACATTGCATTCGCATGAATGAATTTGAATTCAGTTTAAGTGTTAATAGTGGCCAAAAATAAAACTTGCTATTTTAAGATTTGTCAAAGAAATCCATTAGCAGATTTGGAAAGAGAGAAGACTGAACAAACAGTGTCTATGGTATATTTTAATGCAACCAAAAACTGCTAATAATGATTTGCATTATGATTTTTAAATTAATTTTAACAAACCTGAATATGCATGTCAGATTGTGCTAACAATCTAAATTGCAAATGTGTGTGAAATTTTTTGAAAACTAATCATATTAAAAGAGGAAAAGTAATGTAGTGTACTGTAGAAAAACTGTATATGTCTGAAGATCTGGTTTGTCATGATACACTGGAAAGTCAATCAGAGCTTTCAGCACCTTCTAATAATTGCATATTTTCTGACAGACACCTTTTTATGCAGTGATGCAACAAGGAAGTACATCTTAATAGTATGTCAAATTGTATAGAGAATACTAGACTTCATTCTTCCCATAGGAGCATTCAGGCATAAATACAAATATTACTTGTAATACTCAGATTAGCCAGACTTTTAGCAATATGTTCAGGCTTTGAGTCATCTGGCAGGTAGATGTGGGAAGCAATGGTTTACACTATAAACATTTGAAGTGTCTGAAGAACAGCTCTCAAGTTGATGAGATTGTAGCTAGCACAGTGGTATTCGTACAATGAAGATTCTTTAAAAAACAACGCAATAAAATAGCTCTTTTCTGTGTTATGAAGGGAGACAAAAAGATGTGTGATTCTGTGATGCTGGTTTAAAGAATGTCACCTTTTGCTGTTAACTGCATTTTAATAGGTCTGATTAAGTGGTCAGAGTTAAAAGAACATAAAAATAGTTTTTCATCAAAGATTTATATACATCATTTTTCTTTTCTATAGTAGTTTGAATACTGAGGTTTGAAATATTTTAGCTTAGAAATGTTACTATACTACCATAGGAAGTTTAAAAATTATGGTAAAAAACCCCACTGAATTCTGTGAAAGGGCAGTAAAGCTGATAAAACTATGAGGAAAAACCACCCCTCTTCAGTATTTCTTCTGTCAGACTTAAGAAAACTTTGGATTCAAGAACCAAATTCAGGAGCAGGTTTGAAAGCGTGCAGCTCTGCTACAATACTCCCTAATCAAGTGGAAAGATGCCCAAGTTTGTAGTTACCAAGGAGCCAGAAGTTGTGATTTAGTCTACCTTATACATTTACAGCTGTAGCTTCATCGGACATATCAGTGAGTAGCCTTTGCCAGCTCTGTTAGTTCTCTTCCGATAGCTACTTGTTTCTCTTCTGTGTAACTAAAAACATAAAATTCTGATAGAGTTTTGGGGGAGGAACAGTGTTCACAGTATTGCAAAAGTACTCTACACACATTTCAAGATACTGGTTTGAAGTGTGACTCGTAAAAAACATTGGAATGCCTTCAGATCCTAAAAGTTGAATATTTTATATGAAAACTGTCTCTGGACATACCTGTTTAATAAGATGGTACAGGGCTAATGAAAAGATGCCATTCTCTCATGCATTGCAATCTTTGAGGATGACAAGTATATAGTGGCTTTTACTATATGTGTGTATTCTTCCCTGCTCACTTAAATGATTGTTGCATCATGTAGGATACTAATTTTTCACTGAAACAATAGCAAATGACTTTCGGCACTGAAATGAAAAAAGATTCTTCTGAGGTACAGAGATGCTCAAAGGCAAAAAACCCGCCAAAGTAATTTCTCTGCTGATAGAGAGTTCTGTTAGTGTTTTGCATTATTTAGAATATACAAAAGCTAAATTGCCATTGAAGATAACTGATGTCATAACAGGAGTGTTGAAGGCCAAAAGACAGTTGAAAAATTTGACGGGCTTTTTGTTAGTATCTTTAAGGTTATAGTGTCTGCAAAGAAAGAAGAGATTATGTCATCCTATGCTAGGGACATGTTCTTCCTTTGATTATCACTAGATAATTTCATTGTCTGTTTTAAATACTCTGTAGGAAAAAGGTTCAATGTACAAAGACTTTGGACAGCTGAAGGCTTATCTGAAACATTTCTAAAGAACTGCTAAGAGCACAGAATGGGAGGATTAAAATCTCTTGCAAGTATGCCAAGGACCATACTTTGGAATGGAGTTTAACAGAATACTGTCAAATTATGGACTTTATATTTCTATGTCATGCGTTTTCTATGCATCGGGTTTCAGATGGTTCTAGAACACTGGTTGGAGAACTATTAGTTCAGCCAGTTTTAGCTCAAACAGTCTATTCCTTTCATAAAATTGGTATGTTTTTACCGGAGCTGGGGGTGGTAGTGTATGCCATTAAGCATTGTTGTATCAAAATGAACCAAATTCTCAACTTGAAGTGAGTGTTGCTTCTCAGACTTTACAGTGACTAAAGTGAATTCCAAATTTTATGTGAAGTTGTTTTCTGTGTGATTTCTTGATTATTGAATATTATACCTTTGCTTATTCAGCAAACATTTTTGCTCCTAAGCTATACTGTTGTCTGTAACATCTGAAGTATTTCGGTATAGCATATGGAGAATTTCAGAATAGTGGTATTCCAAATGTTCTCATGCTACAGTGCATCATGCTGAGTGCTCTCCTCAGAAGAAGGTTAGAGACCCAACATTTCTATACACAGCTATTCAGTAGAAACTTTTCAGGACATGAAAAAGTTTTCATTAACTTCTTTTCTTTACTCCTGTGGAGATGCAGAAAGCTGAGGCACCCTCAAAATACAGAATTTTCTGTTCACTTCTGGAATGGTAGCTCTGTTTACAAGCATTGGAACACCTTGAACTGTTTTTTGCTTATTGAAATGGACATACCATTATTCTAAAGTCCCAATTGTAAAGAACAACGTGTGATTCAATTAGTTCACTTCACAAAGTTTGTTTGCTTTTCTCTTGACCGTTAGGATCCCTAGTAGTTTTGTCTAGAGAACAGGAAGTATATGCCAAACTGATCACAAAGTTATGAAAATTGGGGACTCAATGTGAGTATTCTGGACAGTTTGAAAAATGTTTACCATTAAAATGCGGTTTTCAGAAAGGCATAATTCCAAAGCTTAAGATTGAGATACGTAAGTGATTATTACAGTCATACAGCCTAGCATCTTGCATGACAAGTCAAAAGAGAAAACCTCACAAATTCTTCACTAGACCACTGAGTTATGGTTGGTAATACAATCTTGATTTAAGTACTGTTTAGTAAAATAATGAAATGAGTGGATTGAGCACTAGCAGATATTAGAACCCAGTCAAGCATGTTCTCTGCCTGTTTAAAAGTCTGGTTATTATGTTAGTTTCCATCCCTAAATATAGGGAGATGCTGTACAGTTAAGTATGTGTTTTATCTGCATCACATGCCATAGTGAGTTGCGTGGTTCTGTCTGTGTTAGAAAACATAGGGAGTGAAAATGAAGGCTGTAAATTTTATTTCAGATGACTCGCTGTAAAGACTTACGTCTGGCTGTTAGAGCTGTCAGACTTTTTTTTTTTCCTGACAGTTGGCTACATGGGTTTCCTTTGTTGTTTCATGCAGATCCAGAATCTTCTCCCAGTTCACAAAGTACCAACAAACTATAAAAATAGCTAGGAGATTTGTATGGCTTTGTTGTGTTAGAACGTTGTCCAGAGCTGAACAGAGACGGCTTGTCCTGTGGGAGAAGCGATAGTCTGCTCATACCAAAAACGAACAAATAGTGTTGCAGACTGTTCTGCAGGTGAGCATATCGTATCAAAGAAGTAATACAATCTTAAAATCAAAGACTTCCTTTTTAAATTCCTCTATATCCCAAGACAGAATTTTACTTTGGAAACAGAATAGAGCTCTGTCTTCATTGACTTGATCTAACTATTGTTTGAAGTCAGTTAGTTGGGAGCCAAGTACGTACCAGAATTTGGACACGTGCAAGTAGCTGGTTGCTGAACCCAATAGACTCTGAGATATGAACATAGGTTGAGCTGAGTACTGTGCTACCATGACTTCCATAGCTTCTGGGTCAGAGCTGACTCTGATCCAGGCAGCTTGAGGCATGTACAGAGACATGTACTTGGTCTGCAGAATACACCTTCAAGACATATCCTAAAAGATATTGGATACAAATGTCTTACAAAACTGGGGGGGGGACGGACGGACGACACCCACCAGAAACAAAAACAAAGAAAAGAAGAAACACTAAGTGGTGTGAATTGTGCCATTGTATGTGATGGTTGTGTGTGAGACTCTAAAGTTCGGCAGCAAAGTGCTTAAATTTACCTGCATTCATTTTCTGGGCCCAGTAGATCATTTGCATGGGTTTGCCTGTTTATACTGATTAACAAAAATTAATTTAACCAAGCAAGGATATCTAGATTGGAGTACCAGAAAGTAAAGAGCTTGTACCTTCCAACACATGGTAGAGATGTAGTTTAACATTACCTTGAGCAGGTAAATAGAATGAACGTTTGCTTTTATATTCTAAGATGAAGCTTCATGGTTTATTTTCAAAATAGTATATCTGCAAAAAATTAAGAGCTGCAAGGATCCAATTAGCTCAATAAAACATTAATTTATGTGTCATGAAGTGGTCACAGAAAGGAAGGTAATGGTAGATTTAGAAAGTCTGAATTGGTGAAGTCTTGCTGAGTCACAGCTTGAAAGCTGTCTGAATGATGTAGATCATATTAAACATCATCAACTTAAAACCATTCATGATGATGATGAATAAAACTGATATAAACTTCAGACCAACAGGAGATCCTAGCCTTTTGCCTAAATGGAGCAAAGAAGGGATGTTTGTTATACTACATAAGGTGGGTTTCCTATGTATTGAGCACTACTGTAAACAAGTATATAGCAGGAAACTTATCCAAC
Organism: Haliaeetus leucocephalus; assembly: GCF_000737465.1. Taxonomy (NCBI): domain Eukaryota; kingdom Metazoa; phylum Chordata; class Aves; order Accipitriformes; family Accipitridae; genus Haliaeetus; species Haliaeetus leucocephalus. The sequence continues at coordinate 4,917,164 of NW_010972709.1, read as the reverse complement.
ACTTGTGAAGATTTCCCTGGTGGAATGGCTGATAAAGCGAAAGTCACTGCAGTTGCTCACTAGTTCCAGTGTGCTGAGAGTCTTACCTGCTCATTTTCATTGATTTTTTTTTTTAATTTTTTTTTTTTAAGGAAAGAGAGATAAATCAATAATTGTCAGCCACTAAAAACTTCAGATATTTGTTGAAGAACTGGATAGTCATGTTTGTGTTGGTGGAGACATTGCTCAGAGCTCAAAACTACCTGGCTAAATAACATTTAGTAAAGTAGTTATTGACAGCTGACAGGTCAGCGAGAACAGTTGTTTCCTATGATTAATCTGAACAAGAATAACCCATAATGACTTGCTCTTTTGTCACACACTTAAATGACAAATTATTTTCACTGACAATTTGAGGAGTATTTCCTTATCCCTGCTGAACTCTACAGACTTCTTCAACACAAGGAATGTTTTGCAGTGCTCCCTCTTTCCTCCTGTTTCCCAAGCCCAAATATTGTCTATCATATGTTATCAACATTGTTGAGAAAATACAGCAATTGTTATCTCAGTTATGCTCTGCATATTTCTAAAAGAAATGCAAATAAGATAGTGCAGGAAAATACTAAAAGCTACCTGCTCTAACAGAATATCTGAAATACCAAAGGGTATGATTTTAAAACAAATTAGTCATGATGATATAGGCAAAATGCAACAGAGTTAAAAAAAAAAAATTCAATAAATGGATGATTCAGTCACAAGGGTTGTCATTTGGGTTTTGGACGGATTGAAGGAATCTTTAAAATCAAAAACTAAATGAACAAAATGAAAACCATAACCCACCAACTACTGCTGCTTGAGAAATTGCCTCTTCCCTTGCAATACAGTGGCAGCTGCTTTCAGGAGGGGGACTCAAAACACCCAATTTTAAGAGGAAGATCTCAGTAACATTTTCCATATTAATGGCTGCTTGCAACATAGCCTGAAAATCCACTCATTTTTAGAAACTGAAAGATGCCTTATCAGTAATTGTTTTGAAGACAGTAATTTTTTTGGTTTTGATTTTATTCTTCTGGCTTAGAGTTGACATTGTGCAGTATTGTAAGCCTTGTGTTCAAAAGTAAAACATTGGATTCTCAAAACTTAATCTTTTTTTTAAAAAAGATTCTGTTTTCTTTCTGGTTTCTGAAACTGTATGTATATCACTTAATACTTCCAAGATTTTCTTAACAACTAGGAGTACATCAGTTACAGTTAAAAAAAAATAAAAATTACATAATTATCTGTTACTTCAGGAAGGATAACGAATACCTTGATATGGGGGGGGGGGGGGGCAAAAAAAAAAAT
>NW_010972709.1:4710401-4915831 GCF_000737465.1 Haliaeetus leucocephalus | reverse complement strand
GCCCGACGAGGGGGGGGGGGGGGGCAAATTAAAAATGCTTGCAGCAGTAGGTAGACAGGGTTGCAAACTTCTGCATGTATTTTTTTTGCATATTTGACACTTTACATCTTGTCAATACCAGTAAAACTTGCAGTATGTGCTGTAGAAAACAAAAAATATTATGGCAGTAATACATTTAAGATAGTGAATTTACACAGTTGCCTAATTTGTGTGTAGAAGTCATCATGCTAACTGCAAACAACACAGACTGAGCAGCTACATGAAAATTTTCCTCATGCAATTGCATGTCAAATAATAGTTAAAAATGAAGCATCTCTTTCAGAATATTCAGAATATGCTTACTGTATGAGAAAACAGGTTTCAAATCAAAGGAAATAAATGACCAAAGAGGCAGAGGGAAAGGATTCTAAAGAGATGAGGCAGCAGAAGGAAGACATCTGTCCCTATTCTGAAAAGCTGTGTGTGGTTATCAGTACTGAAGTAAGAACATAAGTTAGTAGGAACTCATTACATCTGAATGGGTAATGCAGAGTCATTGAGGTTGGAAGCAATGCATAAAAGTGGTATCACATGACCTACCATTGACTCTGATATCTAGATAACAGAGATTTGGGAAGAACAGAAGAGGGAATTATGGTTTTTGAGGCAAGAAGCAATTAAGAGAGGAAAACAAAGAAAAGCTCTACAAACCAAAGGAAGAGTAAAAGATAAATTGTAGCAATTTTCCAGAAGAAGTGATAGGCAGATTTATAAATAAGAAAAGTGTGTGAGTGGGGGGAGACAGACTATACAAAAGATTGTTCTTCAACAAAAGACATATGTTTTTGCTGTGGGTTAAAAGAATACAAGTTGAAAAGTGTATGTTTTAGGAAATTTAATTCCTCCATAAAGAAAAAAGAACAACTTCCTTGAAAATTCAAGGGAAATAAGTACATAGACTTTACTTATCACAATGCAAGCCCACTTTTGTAAATTTTGTTTCTAGGAGATCTTTTTTCAATAATTATAGTTGATGTAAATCTTCAATCTCTTAAAATGTTTTGACTCTCAGACCATTCAAATCATGCTATAGTAAGAAAATGGATGATTAGAATTGTCAGTATACTTGGAAAACATGACCATGTTTTGTGGAAGTCAGATCTCAATGCTTCTTTCCTCAAGTCTAAATGAAAGAGACATTTGAATAGATTACGAACCTCTTCCTACATCCAACCCTTCTTTGATAACATATTGTCAGTTGGTATTTGGAAAACCACTTGATCATTTATTTTTAAAAAATGTTAGAAAATTAAATAAAAACATCAGAAGACATGTACTAAATGTCTCAAGAAAAAAATAAACCAGGAAGAGGATGAGGAACTGAATCTTCTTAATCACTTGGCTATTGGATAAAGAACTCATCATCAGTTATGTGCTGTAGTCATCAGTTTACCTTTGGTTGCATGATACAGGAGAATTTGGGAAAGATTTGTCTGTATTTGTCCTCAGAGGAACGAGTTACATTTTCTTTAGAGACCTCTCTGATCAAGGTACTCACTGAGTACCTGAAGTTTGCATCTCCCTTCTGATTTAGGAAGTGGTGTTTGAACATAGGCATTCTACATCCAAATGAATTTTAAAAATAATAGTCTGTAAAAGTATTGTAGTTGTTCAATTTTTAATATCTTTTTATTAAGAATGACTAAGGAAAATGATATATTTCAGAGAATTAAAATTATGCTTGGGTTTCAAATCAGTTCTGCTCATTAACCAGATATTCTGGAGGAAAAAATATGTTCAGCTTTTTCCAAACAGATATTTAATCCTCTTTCTTCTTTGCCACTGTTCAGTGGAATAAAAAAAAAAAACAAAAAAACCCAAAAAAACCAAAAAAACCTATTAATTATATAATGCTCATACTCATATCCTGTTGTGTGCTTTTAAAAAATTGGCTAGTTCATATGTTATCTTTATGCATTATGCTGTAGACAAAATAGAACATATATGATTTGAAATGACAGGATTTGCCTTCCACTTCTATGGAGTCAACCATGCACTTGAAGAACCTATAGGGACAGTGACATTTGCAGATTCTTCACAGTTTTTTAAATATTTAATTGCATCCATGCAGTTTATTAATTTAAAAACCATTACAGTGCAATTTATAAAGATTTTAATCCCAGAATGCTACTGTTTTGATGATTTATGCTTTGGATTTGTTATGTTATTTGCTGTTTCTCATGTCACTGATAAAGGACAGGTATCAATAATTTAGACTCCGCCTTTGCTTCAGATAGCAGTCTGCTTTCACCTGTCTTTTATGTGTTGCTAAAAACACCAGATGGTCACAGTGAAGCTTTACTGTCCTCAGGTATGAAGAAACAGAAAAATACAAAATACCAAAAAAAAACCAAAAAAGAAAGACACAAATAAGGGCAGAATTCATACTGCTTTGCAATTTTTTTAAGAAGTGTAATATGACTTATCTTAAGATGCCAGTGTAGAATTAAGTGGTAAAACATCTTAATTTGCTATTGGCCAGGAAGTTTCACAAACCTTTTTGAGTAGAGCTCCCTGGTGAGATCAGTAAAGAGTTCAACATAGAATGCGAAGGCACAATCTGATCCATAGCAACACTTTTGATCATTACAAGGCAGTTCTATTATTGTTAGAAGCTTTTTATCTTTTGGGTCCTCAACTGTTCCTGAGTTGCATAGGTTCCCTAAGCTGCCACATCATTAAAAACAATAAACCAAGCTGTGTTTCAGTTTATACCATTTAAGACTCCACCCAGAATGACTACCATGTTTAGAAAGCTTCAAATATTGAACTCCAAGATTTTTGACCCATAATATTGTGGGTTAGAGGATTTTCTGTAAGGACAGTTAAATATAGTATACATTTGGGATGTTATTTCATAGTCCTTGTTGTGAAGCATCTGTCACTGGTCCATGAAAAACAGCATGTAGGAGTGAATGCGAAAATTGGTTTATCTTGTTAGGATGTTACTCTGACATATGAAGTGGTTCTCTACTATTTTGTGTTAAGGAAATGTATTCTTGCCCATAAGTACAACAAGACTGACCTCTTTCCATTATGAAATCCTTTTCTCGCTTGTCTAAAGCCTAGGCAAGTCACCCTACTTTGTTCCAGTGATGTTATCAAAACACAGAAGTCGTTATTTGGAAAATTTAATGGTAATGAGAACATAATTTTTTCAAAATATTTTAAACTGAAAGCTAATTAATGTGTCAGGGCACAGTGGGAGCCCGCTGCTCCTAAGGGACAGGGAGCTGAGGGAGATAACGGGGCTGCCATGACAGGTCAAGTACGTTAGCCGAGTTCAACCAAAAGCCCAGGTTACGAGGCAAGTTTGTGGTGATGAGGCCAGGCTGGGACATCAGCCCACAGGTCGAGCCTGGCTCAGTGAGGCCGATGGCTAAGGAGAGCCTAGCTGTGCCTGAGCTTGAGACCAGCACACCTGTGGTGCTGCTGAGACAGGGACTGATGGCCCTGGGCCCATGGGTAGGGGTGTAAGTGGAGGCCATTAAGACCTAATTAGTTCAGTCAAGGTCCTGACAAAATACTTTTTTTGGCTAAAAATTACTTGAAAAGGCTATACTTGAGGTGTTAGGGTTTTGCTGTTGCCAGTTCTTGAAATGGAAAGGTTTCGTCCATTTTAATGGCTAGTAATGATCAAATTTTCAATAGAACTTCATCAATCAAGTCAGCCACGATTTTTTTCTTTTTTTTTTCCTGAGTGCAAATAGCTTTAGAAGTGTTTGATCGTGACAATAATCTCAAACTTCTAAAGGCTTTTTGGAGTCCTAGCTCCCATCCTCTCTATCTTAGCAATGCCAGTTTATTATGAAGCTTCTCTGATATTGCCAGTATTCAGTTATTTTTCTGTTTCTGTGTTCTAAAGAATATTTTTATAAATGTGAACAAAAAATGTTGTGCAGGGTCTATGAGACAGATATTAATGAACTCCACTTTTGTAAGTAGTCCATGCTGTATGTTCTTGCTCTAATGTCATGAAGCAATAGCAAAGACAAATTCATCCTAGCAGAAGGCTTCAAAAACAGCCTAGAAAACTACAGAGTTTTCTCACCCCTAGATTTCAAATCAGTGTCTTTGTGAATTCAGGTACCATTCAATAGAAGGTGAAACAACTTTCCTTTCAGAAGGTTTTGTAATAGAATTGTGTTTTTGTCACCAAATAAAAATTGTCAAAGTGTCACTGCTTTAATACATATCTTAATGTGGTATTCTTTTACTTTTTTGAAGAGTGCACCACCAAGTTGCAAAGCTGTTTAAGGGGCTGTACAGATATTTCTACAAATGATTAGGTTTCTGTATGTTTTCCTTCCTGATAAAATTCAGGGGCACTCACTAGGTAGTAATGAACAGTGCATTTTACAAATTATCTCATATATTCTCTTTGAATTTGAACTAATTCTAGTATCGATTAACAAGTCGGGAAACGGTTTGGGAAAAGAAAACCTACAGAATCTATGTTTGTATTTTAACAAAGAAATGAAGAGAAACATCAGAAATCAGGATAAGTGTACTGTTTACTGGACAAAAGCCAGGAGTCCTATTTACTGTAGGAATGCAGGTCAAAGCAATATTCTCCCTTTTCTATTGTCTCATCATGAGATTTAGGGGCACTGCACTGGTAGAAACCAAAGATGTGTTTATTCGGCACTCTGCTTTTCAGTATAATTATATGCTTAGTTTACAGGCTTCTTGGGAAATTTGTAAATGTTCCTTTTTTCTCACAGTCCTAATTTTATATCTTTTATTACAAAAATGATCCCCACACCATATCTGGAGGCACTTTTTAGAGAGGGCATTACTGAAATGCAAGACTGCTTATATATATATTTTATTTTTTTTTTTTTTAATAACATAGGGTAAAAAAGAATCGCAGTGGCTTTGCTCAAGTGGCCAAAAGTGTATGTTGCATTGCACTCTGAAGTCAAAACCATTAGTGGTAGAGAGACAAATTTTATGTTTATTGTTACCTTAGGTCTGTCTTGAAACTGCAACATGCTGCAACCTGTTTATAAACCTGGCAGGCCAAAATAACTGATGTAAATCCCAGAACAACATTGTTTTCCAACTCAAATAATTAGTTAAAGGAATGTTGCAATAGAGATACGGAGACTTCATTCCAAACAGCAAAAACATTACAAACTATTTGATTTCCAGCAGAATGCAAAGAGTACAGCCTATGTATTTTTAACAGAAAATGGGGCTTGACAATGGAATATATATGTATGCAGAAAAAATTTCTTATCAGTAGGTATGTTTTCAGAATTAATTGATTATAATTTTTTTTTAATTGTTGCTGTTGTTCAAAAGAAATATATTAGATCAAATGAAAACCAGAGTACAACAGAAGAATAATATCATTCTCTCTAGCAAAGCTCCTCTAAGCTACAGGGGCTTTTGTCAATAATCGAAAGATCATAACAATGGAACTTTTTTAAAAGAACTTTGATAAACTTAAAGACATAAGTGATGATGCTTTTTATACTGAATTTATTGAATGCCTCTTAAAAGTGGGGAAAATTATACCACGTATTGTACTGAGGAAGGCTGGAAAGAATATTATTTTCAAACTTCTGAGAAGTATCTAGGTATCTTCCTGGTTGGCTTCAATTTACTGGAACTATGTCAGAGTACCACAGTCTCCTTTAAAATGCAATAAAAATCTTAGGAAAAGAAAAAGAGGTAAGAAACAACATTGAATTTAAAAGACCAATAATTTATAATTCTAGTTTACAGAACAGCAAACAAGTAATCGATAGGCAATTTCCCTCGCCAGTTGCTTATTTTGTGTTATCCAAGATCTTACTGCATACACCTATTTGATTTTGCCAGTCTTGAAAATCTAATATTTTTCTTGTCTTCCTCTGTTGCTGAATCTTAATCATTCTAGACTTAACATTTACTTGACCAGGCATTTGTTAATTTTTAAATTTAATTTCATTCATAATTTTGGTGTCTTTTTGTTCCAACAACAGTATTCCTCAGGGTTTTTTATTTTCAAGTGGAGTCCTCTCATTTCCTTCATCCTTTCACTGTGAGTCTTTGACCTGCCACCAGCACTCTCCATAGTCATGACAGCAGTGGGGTTGTTCTGTGTCATCCTGCACAAAATGAACCTTAAAAGTTCTCAGCCATTTTTAACAAAACCTCAGCTTTTATTCATAAATATCCAAATTCCCCAAATGTAAAGCCTTAAACTGAAACACAGAAGGTGCAATTATTCTAAGAGTAATTTTTCTTGCCTTGCCTTTCTTTCTTCCTTTCATATAAACCTATTGGGTGCTCCTCTGAGTAAAAGTTGTGAACTCGGCAGTAAATGGAGAATAAAATACAAAATAATAAGACATTGGATGCAAGTCACTGGAAACAAAATGAGGATTTCACTTGGACGTTCGCAGAAAAACAACAACAAATTTCAAAGAGGTAGCACCTGCTGTTTCAAGAAAGCCTTGAACTCTAGCTCAAAGGTAACAGTTGATAACAGTTAAGACAAATGTTGCTGTTTATTAATAGAATTAAAGGGTAGTCCATACTGCCTCATGATTACCCACAGTGGGTACAATAAGCTCCTTGTAAAACTTAGTTATCTAGGGTTTTTTAGTCTGGTATCTGTTAGGCTCTGTGGTGTTTCACTGTTCTTAAAATTGTCAGTATTTGTCTTCTCAAGCTTGGTCTGCATTGCAGGGTAACGGGCTAATGTTTATATTAGATCAGAATTATGGTCAGGGCTTTTAATAACTGGAAAATAAATAACAACTTTCACCCAAAAGCAAACCCATCCCCCAAGGCACTATAAAAGAGCCATTGGTTGGTCTGTTAAACTCTCCCCATTTTGCTTGGAATAGGCTGCCACCTTCACAAAGGTGCTCTCTCTCAAGCAGCCACTCTCTACTAGTAGTTTTACGTTAGTCCTAATGAGCAGCAGATGAAAAGCTACATATATCATTGGCTGTCTCAAGCCATCCAATTCTCAACCCAACTCTGCACATGTTAACATGTTGATAATGACATTTTCTCTGGGTTCAAGTCCTTCATTATCAAGATTAACCTTCATTTTATTCTTCATTCTAATATTATATCTTCAATGTTAAGCCTTCTTCAGGGATCTCTTATAATTTCCTTAACCCTCGATTTAGTAGATGCTGCTTATTCATGCCTTCTTTCTATTCATTTCTTTTAAGGGTATCTATTCTTACCTAGAATTGTCAAGGAAACCACCACCTTTGGCTGAAACAACATCCCCAGAGCTTGAAAGAGCAGTGTTATTAGATGGTAGAGTGAAAATTATATTTTAATTCCCTTCCTCAATTACATTAAATTATGTAGGATCTCTCTTTTGCTTAGTGCATCCTTTAAATTAGAAAGTTTAAATAGAAAAGAACTCTGTTTTTCGTGACTAATTTCCTGATAATTAAGCATATCCTGACTTCTTTTCAAAAGCAGTTAAAGGTTTGAAGTAGAGTCCCTGGATCCCCAGATTTTGTAACAAAGCTCAAGGATACATCCCATCCTGTATCGATTAATATTTTAGTTATTATTTTATCATAAAATGCCAGTTTAGTGCTGCTTCTCTTCTCACTTCGTAGGCAGGACAATGATAGCACTCGACAAGAGAATAAGAAGTAATTACCTGGGAGTTCCTTCTCCCTTTGCTCTATTAAGAAACATTTCCCCTTCCTGAATTCCAGATGGAAAAAGCTATTTGTCATTTGAATAAAAAATTAAAAAATCAAGGGAGAATCATCAGTTAATGCCATTTCAAACCCAGAGAATAGATCAAATATACTAAATACGATACATCTAATTTAAAATTGTAGGTGAGTAGAAATAGAATGTATAAACTATTACAATGTTATCAGGTTTCTATTAGATATATCTCATCTTGCTTATCATAATTGTTTAAAATGCAATAGCACAGGGACACTCTGGCCAGGTGTCAGGCCTTCATTTCACTGAACTCTCTTTGCTTTTAAGGAACAGGGTTTGTCACAGAGAGATAACGTAATGAACAGTGCAAGATGACTGATGGACACTAAGACCCATGGGAAAGCAAAGGAGATTAAAGAGATCAAGATAATTGTAGCAACTTGATGGCAAATTTTTCATGGCATATATATTTGTAATATTTTATAAAGGGGAAATCTTTCTTCTCATGGCTTAAATGTAAATCAAACTTTTAAACTAGACCACAGAGAGTGTGTCAAAATGTAAAACAAAAGCAGAGACTAGTGTACTTAGGAATTTTATCCTTTAATCAACCCTTCCTTTCTTCTAATCCAGGCCCTGGCTACTTCCTTGGGTTTATTGCTTCATCTGCCATACTTCCAAACTACTAATGATTCTCATGCTCTTTCTAGAGCACACTCTGGGAAAGCTTAGGGAACATGATTTCAAAATAGTATCAGACATGTCTTTTACATTACTTTGCATAAACACAGTATAGAAAGAGATGTTTTAACATCCTGTTGAACCCAGTTTTCTCTGGTGTTTTTTTGTTGTTGTTGGTGGTGGTGTTTGTTTGTTTGTTTCTTCTTCTGCTTAATGCAAGTGCAAGAGATTAAGAACATCTAAAGAATGAAGATTTTTTTCACTCATTTTTCCACTCCCTTGGTTTTATTAAACCAAAATTCATTTGGTCTTTAGCAAACATCAATGCTCCAAATGTTTTGTGGAGGGGAAAAATGCATTTATATCTTTGTAGCAACATTAAATGGGGCAAGAAAAGTGACAAACATCCTGTTGGGCAGTATAATTAATACCTATTACTTCTGCAATATTCTCAGCTTTATATTTTTCTTCTGTACTTCTTTCTCCAGTCCTCCACTGGAGTGAATAAGATCATCTACACCTACACCTGCAGAAGGAACATAATGAAATTATAGACATTCTCTTTCAAATTTAATATGGAGTAACATGTGTGTTCCAGAGATGGGACCTGGATTTTGTTACCTATGAACACAAGAATTTTCTTAAGCCTAAGACAAGACTATTTTTCACATCTTAATCTAAGCTACAGCCCACTTGAATGAATCACAGAACTACTTACTAGCATTGAGAAATGGCAGGAGTGACAAGTAATTGTAGCAGTTTGTTTCATTTTTCTTTTGCTGATAATGCAATAGCTAAGGACTAGATGAAACTCCTGTAGACATCCAGGAAAAAAGAATAAAATCTAAGCATGGAGTTAGAAAAAGACTTGGGCAGTTATATTTTACCATTTACTTTCTTTCAATTTCTGGTGAGGCACCTTGATCCTAAAATAATGTTTCCTGTTCCCTTGGCTTTGTAGTGCTAGACTGTTGTACAAGTGGGAGAGGAAAAAGATGAAATTCAGACTACCACTCTAATAACCATACATTTTTAATACTAGCTCTGGCAGGATTACAAATGAAAGTGCTTCTGCATAGCTATCATGAGCAGCCTTAATTTAAAAACAGAACTTTCTTTAATCACAAAAAAATTAAAGGATTTTCTTTAAAATTTACTTAAAAATAACATTCTAATAGCACAGTGTGTACTAAAATCCTGATAGGACATTAGTTCCAAATTGATTCAGTGGATCTTCACTAACCTCTAGCTGCATGTGGGCTTTATGATCTAACGAGGTTTGCACAAAAGGTTTAGAAGTTGATACTGTGGTTCAAAACATACACAGAATGGAAAGGAGAAACATCTTCCTTCCCTCTCCAGCCTCTTTATAAATATGCATGGATGTGGATGGTACCTTAGGGAGTTTACAGTTTAAAGCCCAGAATTTTGCTTTCTGCCAATCAGATTGTCCCTGAGATTTTTCCTTGGTTTACTTGCTATCAGAAATATTCTAGAAGCTGTCTGGGTTAGTCTGTAAAAAATTCTCCAAGAACTCAGCTTTGAAGTTTGTAGCTGCTACTCTTCTACTGTCTCTCCAGGGTACTAGTAACAAGGGTCAGAACCTTCACAGGTGCACTCATCCCTTGCAGAGACACCAAGAGAAAGTGCTCTGATTCATTATATTAGATACTCTGTACCTGAGAAGCTGGAAGGGTGAGACAGAGTGGGCTCTGACAGGAGACAGATCAAAACACGTGAGAAAGGAATATACTGTCAATATGTATTAGGGTTGAAGAAATCAGATTATTTTTTTTTCCCTAACTTTATCAAATGATTCTTTTAATGAGAAGTGAGGGCCTGAAATGCGTATTTACAGATACAACTCCATTAACTTCACTAGAAACAAGCTTAAACTTTAATCCTGAATAAAGGAAATTCAAGTACCTAGGTCATGTTCATCAGTCTAGAAAGGCCACTAACCAAACATTTCATTTTGGTTTTAGCACAATAACCACCTGACACTCTAAATTCCTCAAACATGGTAAGAGAAATATTTCAGGAATTAAACCCTGATCTGGTAAAGAATTGTGTTAAGTACTTTGCTAATTATAACAGCTGAGCTTCTTGTAAAGTCCTTAAGTTCACAGTTGTCCTATTAAAGTTAAATGGTAAGTGCTTTTCACCTCTGGGATTGTTTGCTCTGGTTGAATCAGCAGATAGATTGGGGAGACTGCTGTGGGTACTAAGTATTTAGCTGGCAGCGTTTTGACTGGGAGAGAGTGTATGTCTTCGTGCAAACAGACCACAAATTCTTTAAGGTAACGAAATTTTATCCAATTTTGTAGGGTTTTTACTAAATCCTATGATACTAATAGGGATAAGCAATTACATGTATTTTACTTTCTCATGTGTTGTTGTCTTGGAAATCTTTTTTTCCTCACATATCTGTTTTGTCTGTCACTCAAAGATACTAGCAGTGACCCTCATAGTGCAGAAATAGGCATTATTGTTTCACAGGAGTGTGCTTAAAAGCTCTTTTGCTTTTTATGTGTATATTGGGAGATCTTTGTGTTTTATGTCTGCCCCTCAGCCTTCCCAGCATTCAGGTTAACCTATTAAATAGTCTTCTAAATATAACAAATATTTGAGATACCAATATCTCAACTTGGTGGTCTTTATATCAGATATTCTCAAAAGCAATATCCCATCCTTTCAGATCACAATTCTCCTGTTATACCTTCATTTCCTTTATTGCTGCTATCTTTAGGATCTCTTTGTACCTCCTGCTTGGATTTTTTCTTTTTTTTTTATTTTTTTAACAGATTACCTTGTTCTCCCAAGAAGGTTTTTTAAAAAAAAAAAAAAATTCATTTATTTGATAGCATGAAAAGTAGGAAAAAAAAATCTGCCTTAATTTTAAAGATAACAATTAATTCAAGTAACAGAGCTTTCCTAGGTCAATATAATTCCATGGCATTCATAATATGGTGGCATTTCTGTGTTAATCTATAGTTTACAGTAATTTCAGAAAACTGACTCTTTGCTTTAGTGTTGCCTTCTAGAACTTGGTGTGCATGTTCTCAAAATTTAAAAATTTTTCAAAATAGAGGATATTTCCCTAAACCTCTTAGGAATATGTAGTTTACTATGATTTCATGGTGGGTGTTTTTGTGGGTGTTTGGGGTTTTTAAATGAAACAAGGGGAAAGTTAGCAAGAAATTTTGTATGATGAATGTAATATCTATCATTCAAGGGCATAATGTGTAGCTGGGATATTTTTCTTTACTGAAGGCAGACAGAAAACTAGCTATCTGAGCCAGTGGGTGGAGGTCAGAACAACATCTGCTTTATCCATGGGAGTGCAGCCTTTTATAGCTTGCTGTTGTTCAGTGAATCAATTGAGCATGTAATAAGAAGAGCTCCAGTATAGACAAGATGCATGGAACATATTGATTAGAGCCTAAGTAAATCTGACCATGGAGCATGTGCAGAAGCTGACTGTACCTCAGGCAATTTAATGCCCGTGGAAGAGGTATTAGCAGCAGCTTTCCTACAATGTTTAGGTATAAAAAAAATCCAGATTGCAAAGTCTTTATTTAACAAATTATGTTATTTGTCTCAGGTTGCTGTAAATCTGCCAGTGTTGAAGATCTGTATTACCCTAACTAGTTGAACATGTAATTCCTGCAGTTTTATTAAATATGTCTATTTTATAGCAAGTCAGATATGGGAAAGCGTTCATTCTCTTGAACGTTAAATGATGTGAATTGAGGTAGACCTTGGATTTACTACAGAGAAAGTAATTCATAAATGCTGGGTTTTGCACCCAAACTGAATGTATGTTCAGTATATAATTTATCTTTGTGCCTGTACTTGTTTTTTTATCTAGGAGTTGTTGGGAGGAATGATGCATTGCAAGTTATGGAAACCATTTTGGGGCAGCTGGCATTAAACTGATCATGGGCTCAGAGATTCTGATCAGAATTAACTCTTTGTCTCATACTTTTACATTATTATTTAATCATCACAAACCTTTTTTCAGAAAATGGCTTCTTTAAAAAAAAATAAAAATTGGTAGTCCATGTCAATTTTTCTGGAAAATGTCTTTTCTTTTAATAATTTATTTTAGTAAATATGATCTTTTACTTTTTGAGGCAACTTAAGGCACCATTTCCTTATATATAGAAATAGTGTGTCTGTATGTATTTGTGTGTATATATTTATATATATATTAAATAACTGACTAGTTAGACATTTTCTCCTCTGGCATTAACAGTAATTACTTGTGTCAAATTGTATTGCAAGCCAGGTAATAATAGTAGTTAATAACAAAACCAGTATTAGAGCTAGCTGAAAAAGTACTTTTATTCTTTAAGTGAAGTTTTGTCTTTGTTCATGTTTCTGCACAACTTTTCTTCCTTTTAAATTTCACTGTGGTTCGAAAAATACTGCCATGTAGACCTTATAGCTGAAGTTCTTCCAAAGTCTTAAAAAATGTGACAGTCAAAAAAAAAAAAATTACTCAGAGCTATGAGCCAACTTTTTTAGAGACAACTGGATGCCTAAACACAGACACATTTGCTATTTTAGAAGTTCAGCTCCAGCTGGCACTATCTCTACAGTCTCAGATATCTTAATCTGAGTTTTACTGGCTAATTCTCTAAGTGTTCCTTTGAGAAACTCGCCCAGTGTGGGGTTTAGTGTGTTCCCACTCTTCTTTACTCTGTATTAGTCTTTCCTCTAAGTCCCAAGCAAAGAGTTAAAGACAACTTGGATTATTTTTATTACATTGTATATTCTGTTGAATGTACAGGGGTTTGGGGGTGGGTTGAGGAAGGCATATTATTATATAAGGATACATTATGAAAAGGGAAGGTGTAGTCTTTGAAATTTGTGTCAGATTACATAGACAGCTAACATAAGAAACTATTTACCTTCCAAAATTATTTATCTCTTGCAGTTTCAGAAAACTAGTTTTAGATCCTATTTTAGGTACAGAAGTGTAATGAAAGGCACATGCTGGCTTACATAAGTTATTAAAATATCAAGATATGTAAGATTACATGGTGCAGAAGGACTGGCAAATAGAAAATTAAAATTTCTGAAGTGTTTTTCTAAAAAAGTAATTTTTTGAAAGATTTCTTAGGAGGAAAAAATCTTGTAAATTGAAGCAATTAGGAAACCAGTATCGAATAACAAACACCTCAGAATTGGCTAGTTCTGGTAGAACCGTCTGGATCTTGAAAGAGATTTCCTAGTGTGACTTTTAAGAATATTAAAATATCAGAAAATTCAAATCAATACTGATTATTTATCAAGAACATTGCTTTTGGCATAAATCCTCTAAAATATCTTCAAACAGTATGTTGTGCTGCTGGTATTTTTAAATATATTTTTCTTTTATATATATATTCTTTTATATTTTGTTTTGTACTGCCTTGCACCCTACATAAGAACTTGTCCGGCTTAAGGGACACAGGTATAATGGGTACAGTCTTAGAGCATTATATGTGCTTTGCAAGGCAGCACGGATAAGCCTTTTCTTGTTACTGTCAGTGGAGCCAGAAAGAGAGGTCAGTCTGAGAGGTTTTTTTACACAGTGAGGGGAAGATACCAACTTCCACATCATGCACTGGATGCTCTTTACCTTCCTGCTGTCAAAATGGCAAAGCATGTTAGCTTTGACTGTAAAGATTAATTTATAGGAAATTAATCATGAAGCAGTTTTTCTGGGCAAGCGGTGTCTAATTCAAAAGCCCATTTAATTAGTAGCAGTTTTTCTTTCATCTTTGAATCTGATGACTACAGATGGAAATGGGAGAAGGTAAATGCACTGCTGATCACTGCTTGTGTGTTCCTCTAGAGAGACAAATGAAAGCAATTGATGGAGACTCTGCACAGCACACCCAATTTGGACAATATGAGTTTGCATTGAACATGGGCAGTCTAGAATTTTTAGTCAATAGCAATGCAGGTGTCTCAGGGTCATCTCTGCAGCACCTCGACTTACAGTAAAGCTGCCTCATGACAATCTCCTAGGTGCCAATTCTAGAATGATTTTTTTTTATTTTGCAATTTTCTTTGTGACTGTAATAGGTTCCTGTTACTTAGAATTTAAATCATATTGCCAAATGTATGTATCTTTCACCAAAGACAAACACTGTATATATCGTTTTCCCTAATGACCACAATAAGTGCTATATGTTTTGCTGTTAAGGTATCTATAAATTTAAAATTGCATAATAGTCTTCCTGAATACACACTTGTATGAATCTGTTTCTCAGAATTGCTTGTTCTCTATCATATCAAAAGTGTTTTTGCAAAAAGGAAACAAGATTAACTGTATTTATGTACCAAATTTGGAATATTGAAACATGATTTAATTAGTCCTTTTTAGAGGCTGTTATTTAATTCTGGAATGACTTTTTTTTTTTCTCTCTGTAGCAGTGCTTAATTTGGGTGAAGGATTTTGAATGAAATTTGAAAGCAATACCAGATATTTTATTGGAACTCAGAAAGAAAACTTCACTGGTGTCTATTGTATATTATAGGCTTTCATTTTGGATGGCTGTTGAGTCTCTTTTAGGACTGACCCTGGACAGTAGCTTCCTAATACCATGAAAAAGGTTCTACCCATCCAAAAAGCTAGGAGACCAAAGTGTGGGAGGAACTAGTTCCTGTCTCTGGTCCAGTATGGATGAAACGAGGGCTGAAACTAAATATATTCAAAGGCTATCATCCTTGCATATTTCAGGTCTTTGTGTGCATTTATCTCTGCACTTGCAGTGTTCCTCTTTATGCCCTTTTGATGTATAATTTCTACATAATCTCAAGTTTGATAACAGTAATGGAGAGCAGTCATTACTGTCAGAGGTAATTTAATTGTTGTATAAGGGCCACTCCAAGCTGGAATGAAGTGGGATTTCTACATTTTGAAACCACTATAGTTTTGTGTTTCTGGACATTGCATATCTGATGTTGTTATCTGAGTATTATACTGTCATCTTTTTCCATCTTCTCCCCTTTTTTCTCTCTTTCTCAGGTTAAAAAAAAGCCGAAGTTTTTGGCATTTCCTTTATAGGCACCATCTTTTATGATTGGTGGTAAGTACCTATTTAAGTTGAAGTTGGAATATCACATAGCTGCTGGGCATAAGTTTATACGTGTAATACAGCAGTTGCAAACTGAAATCTGAGGGCCCTAGAACATAACCAGATGTGATGTATACTTCACATCTATACATAAGTAGAAAAACAAAAATTTAAGCTATAGCATATAATCAAGTTGTCAGGCTGTTCCCTTCTACTTCACATTTTTAGGATATGATGCAAATGAGCTTTTAAAATCGATTTGAATTTGTCACACTGTTAATGAAAATGTTAATGCCTTGTTAGCTGTCGACTAATGATAGTGGAGGTTTTCATTCCTTACTTAATGGTGGTACCGAATGTAAGAAATCATGATTTATAGCCTGCAAATGGAATAACAGAGTAAGCTTTTCTGATCAGAGAACTCTCTGAGCTTACCTCATAACTGTGCTGTACTGCACAAGGTGTGATATTGATGAATAGTTTTATGACTCATTTGGTAAGATCTATGAAGGCAGTTACTTCATAAGGTGGCATTTTATCACAGTTGCTTTCGACCTGCTGTAGTTGACTCATTGATTGGAGTTAGTCAGGGGAAGCAAAAGCTAGAGACTTAGTGAATGCTAGTGAAAGTGCTGATATTTGTGTCTTTTTTATTTTTTCTGAAGACCCTATTTCTGACAATGTGCCAATGATTGCTTTATGTATGCCTAATTATTCTGTCATTAGATGAGGTTCTGTAATTCTGTTTGGAGTGGCAAAGTCTGAGTTTAATATTAGCAGATGCTGTTTTTTCCTTCCCACCCACCCCACCCCCAGGCCTACTTTGGCAGTGCCTTCTGGATTTTTGATTGAAGAAATTGAACTTTGAATCTATACACATTCATGCATCAGTTAGTTTGCAGAACTCTGCTCAATTAAGATTCAAAGCTAAGGGGTAGAGACCTGTGTGAGGACCCCTTTCCTGAAAAAATAATACAGGTTTTAAATGCTGTTTTGTGGATGTGGTTTAGGACTATTGGCAAGATGAGCAGTTTCTATTAAGTGCTCTGCTCGCTTTCAGAACTGGACCTTATTTAAAAAAACAAAATCCAAATTTAATACTGAAAAGTTTTTAATTTTAATACACTGAAGAATTCTTTTGGTCAGTGTTTGGCTTTGTTCTTAATGCTGTCAGTGACTGGTGGTTAATACTGTGTATGTATGTATAGTTAAGACCCACTTCTCAGCTCTGCATAGATCATTTTTGCCTTTGAGTTGGAAGATTACTTTTTTCATTTTGAAATAAGGCTTTGGAATGAGAGTTTGGGGGGGGGTGGGTGTTTGCGGTTTTTGTTTGTTCTGGTGGTGGTGGTTTGTTTTTTGTTGTTTGTTTTTTTTAAGGTAGTAGTATGTTGTTGTTCTAGGCTATCTCTGGGATATTGTAGACACAGTAAAGCATAGGTACACCAAAATTCATGAGTTCTTAGGCTTTGAAAGAGAAGCTATCTCTTCATTCAAGGAATGAATGAAGATTTCTGGGTTTTTCTTATTTACTAATTCCTGATTTAATGTGTCTTTCATTCCTTGTATAAATGGTAGATGTCTGAACTACATCTGAAGCTTGTTTCTCAGTTCTTAAAATTAAGTATTTGGCATAAGGAGGATCTGATTCCAGAAGTTACCTCTGTATGAACAGGTCCCAACAGACTGGCATTCACTTCAGAAGTGGTGTTTGTCAGGAGAAATAAGTATCAGTATCCAACATGTATGTCCAGAACTTTTCACCAGAATCTTTATTCAAAAATAAAACCATTCATATTTGTGTTTCTCAGAATAACTTTAAAAACGTATTAGTAAAGAGCCGAATTCTATTTTTCTTCACTCGTCCTTCTTCTAAACTCATGAGGTACTGGAGCACTGAAAAACAAAGCAAAGAACATGCCTGTTCATAGTAAATTGATACTGAAAACACTTGATAAAAGAACTGATTTGTCCTTTTCCCCACTGGGTTTAGATTTCAGTTAACAAAAAGCTGTGCAGAAGTAGCTGGTCATATATCAAAGAGTTTAGATCTAATAGGTCTTTGAACAGATAGTGTAAACATATGGGAATAGAGGTTGAAAGCAGAGATGTTCTTTTATAACAAGAGCTGCCTTTTTAATCCTGGTCAGTGTTGTAAAATAGCTGTTGATAAGCAAAAATTTGCTGCAGCTGGTGCCTTTGTTAAGCAGCATATTTGCTGCACATTTTGCATTGTATTATTATGTTAAATTCTCCTGAAGTATACTCCTAAATAGATATGGATTCCTAAATGGGCATAGTAAAAGCCCTGAATTTTTTGGTTAAAACTTTGTTTTACTAATAGCTCCAACTGGCTATATAGCGGTTGCTGTGTACAGGGTTGGTTGGTTTGTTCGTTTTTTCTGTCCCTGTTCCCAGCTGGGGTGGGGGGGGGTAGCAAAACTTCCACTGAGTTTAGTACAAGAATGAAGCTCTTAATGTTTGCAACATTGTGTTAAATTATAACGTTACTTTGCGTAAGTATTGGTTTTCCTGTGAATATAATTTTTTTTATTTTGCAGGTTTTTTCCTAGGTTATCTTCCTACTCTGACCAAGAGGAAAATATTTCTATATGAGAAATCCGATTTGTATTTTGTACACACTAAAGTTTGCATTTATTTTAGATAAATGATTAACTCCTGGATATTTATTTGCCTTTCACTTTTGTCAGTGGCATCATTTATGTCCACTATACTTTGAGAAAAGTGATTATTTATGTAACATTTTTATATACTTCATGCTGTGTCAAAAATAATTAGTCACTTGGGGGGGGTGTGTGTGCACAATGACTGAATGGGAGATTTAAATTAATTGAAAAAAGGAAATTACTATTCTATTACATCATTGGATGTGATATGAGCTCTATACTTGAAGTTACTCAAACAAAACGAATGATTAAGGGCAAAGCCTGGAATAAGTATTTGAATGTTCTATAATATCAGCCTCAAAGTCTTTTGTAATGGTTTGAGATTTAAAAAAACATAAGGATTCTAAGGGCAGAGTTTTACTAATTGTATTTACAGTTAAGACAGAGGATTTGATTGTGAACTTACAGATAGGATTTAACTAGCCTGTCCCAGAACAATACCTGAAAACCAATATAGCAAATATCTAAAAGCAAACTTCTTAGAGTTTTTTCTTGTTTGATTTTTGTCCTGATATTCAGATTAGCGGATTTCATAACTCCAGTGACCCCATAGTTGTCATGGCTGGTTATCATGCTTGTTTTAGAGAAAATTAGGGCAACTATACCTATGTTACTTTGTGTGTTACTCAAATTAGGCTAAAGTCTCTTCAGATTGAAAAGACAATGTTTTTATGAGGAAATGTTATGGCTGCTTAATGCTTAAAGGAGAGTTTTATTGAACTTGAGATTCTAAAGAGAGGACAATTTAATTCATAAAGAAAACCAAAAGCATCAGATTAGTGTAATAGAAAATTGTATTTCTTAAAGGGAGAAGCACACGAATTTACTGATTCCTAGCATTACCTCAATTATATTATCTGTACTTTGGTTTATTATGAAATCATTTTTCTCAATACTGTGGCCAAATCTATTTCATTATTCTTTTAAAGAATTCAATTTAACCTGACCACAGATTTAATATAATATTTTGATCAAGAACATAAACACTTTATTAAACTAGATGCCTTACCATTTTATCCAATTCCAGCAGTAAACTGTTCTTGCTTATCTGATGAAACTTGCTTAAAAGAAGAAATGCTACAGGTAACCTAAGACTGCTGAGTTATTTGTGAATGTTTGTCTTCTGCACATTCTGTTCTGTTCGCAAACGTAGTTTGAGTTATACTTAGTGTTTGCCTGAAGAATGCTGTTCAGATCATCAGCTGCCTCTAAAAACTGATTCTGGATAAAGCAGGAGGGGGTTAAGTCGAGAAAATATATTTTAAAATAATCCCACATTTAGAAAAGTTCGCCATAGTCTGTTCATACTATATTGACTGTAGCTAGAACTGACTTTTATATAACTGCATGGAACAAGCTCTGTATTTGCCTTAAGGCGTTATATGTGACAGCACGATTAGAATAAGGGTAAAGTCCTTCACTAAACGCTTTTAGGATTGCTGCTGGAAGGCATCTGGGGAGGAGCGGAGCCGTGTGCTAGTGAGTGTTGCCTACGTTGATAGCAGTGTGGGGAGGGAAAGGGGCAGTGAGAAGGATATTGAGCTACAGTGCCCCTAGCTGTTGATCTATAGAAGATTGACCTGTACTGCAGTTCTACCGCAGTGATTCTCAACTATTTTAGAGCTGCCCTGTTGTCTCTTACTTTCTGTAATGGTGGCTTTCTGTCTCCTCTGTGTTTCAGCTTCTCACATCTTTGCTCCTGTTTGCCTCTGTTTTCCCAGGCTCAGTTACTCTGCGTAGTTGTAAGCCTAGGAAAGATGAAAAGAGAAAGAGAGGCAGATGAAATTTGCTTTAGATACATTGTACGCCACCCCTTGTTCGAGAGCCGCTGTTTGAGCATGAAAATAATCTCAAGAGAGGGCAGCTGAGCCATTTGTAAAAAGAACCTAATTTTGATGCACTCCAAGTGATAATTGGACTACTCGGGAACCGCAAAGCACCAGGTGTTTGACAGTGTTCCTGCTGAATCAGTGAAAGCATAAGGGGCTAAGGAAGTCAAAGACTTAAAAAATTAGTTCTGTTGGTTTAGGACAGAGATGTGTTGGTGAAAAAACAAACAAACAAAAAACCCCAAACAACTAAGAAATGAAGGCAGGCAGATGTATACCTAAATACTATTCTCTTACCTTGCAGAGTACTTCCCTTTTAAAGGCCTATATTCATAAAACATTCTTATTTTATATTACATAGAGGAGATAAAGTCAAGGATTTCAACATGCTAGATTCACATGGAACAAAGGCTTTCAGTTAATCACCTAATCTAGACAGGATAGCAATTGTTTGAATGCACACTTTTTTCTTAAATTCTAATAAAATATATGTTGTATAGATAAAAAAGCCTAACCATGAAGAAAGAATAAAGTCTTTAATTAAAAAAAACCTCACAATTTTGAAGTACAGTTATAGCTTTTATTTCATTTTTTTTATTAAACAAGTAAATCATATTTTTAAAGTTAGAGTTTGTCATCTACAGGTAGCAGATTTTTCTGATTGGTGTGGAGATTCTTTCTATCTGTGAGTGGTAATTATTCCCAGGTCCAAATGATTAATAGAAGGAAATGGTGGTTTGGGCTCAACTTCATTATTTTGGGATATCTGCAATGTGTTAACTATTTCAGTGAGAAGAACAAAAAACAGTTATTAGATACTGTTTTTTCTCGTTTGAAAACATGACTCATACCTCTTTAGTAACTTAATAGCGTGCTGTCAGCCACTCCACAGAAGGACACTGCTAAACAGTAAGAAGTCTAGCAGTTGATTATCAAACAAAATCAATTACTCTGGTAGGTGAAGCAAAATCATTCAAGTTATGATAGTGGCAAACTGTGAAAAGATTCTTATTTATCATTTACTGCAAAGCAATAGTGCAGTTGGGGCTTCCCAGCATCATCTGAAATCACAGGATGAGCAGAAGCAGAGTTTGGTGGAATAGTGGAACATGCTGGAGACTTTGTCTCTCCTTGGTAGAACTTAGGAGTGCAATTAGGTGCATGCACAGTCAGATGTGAAGATGGATGGGCTTCTGTCATTTTGTGCTAGCTGAGCATCTGGCCCTCTATGTGAGGCCATTGCATTGTCAAGTTTTGCAGGAAGGAAACAAAAGTCCGTGCCTGTTCCAGCAGAGCGTACAAAATAAACTTTTGCAAGGGCACAATGGGGTGTTTCCCCAGGTTGGAAAATGCAGAATACTCTATAATTCTATCTTTACCTCTCCTTTGCTTGATCGACTGTTCTGTTATGCATTAAAAAAAAAATACACATATCACAGCTCATTTTTTGAAAATAGGCTTTTATGAATTCAAAGACACTGTCAGACGATATCTTTTAAATACAGCATATTCTGAGCTGCCTGTGTTGGATACCATCAGACTTAAAATGTATGGCAAGTAAATAAGAATATAAAACTGATGAACCAGAAAATAAAAGGGGTCACATGCTGTATTTTGTTAGTCGGCACAGCAGTAAAATGCTGAAGGATGTTGAGATGTTGTCTCCTGATATAAAGCTAAAAATGCATCACTCATAACGATATCACAAGAAGGCAGAGGGAAGGTTAGTCCTATGCACTGTACTTATATTTCACTGCTGACTTGACAGCGTATGATTATTTCAGTTTTGGTTGGGGAACAATATTAAGATCTCTTCCTTTCTTCAGAGATTCGGGCACTTAACACAATCTATTCTCAGCCTGCACCAGTTGCTCAAAAATACACTGTACCTAAAGTAAAGGAATGTGGCTCACCAGATCTTACGTGTTGAATGTGTAGCTTTGAATCCAAAGGTTTGATCAGGTGACATAGTACAAATCTCAACCACTGTTTTGTGAAGAAAGGCTTTCAGATGCTTTTATTTTCCTGGGTTTACGATTTTTATTTTCCAGTCCTGACCTTAACTATGGTTGGTATTGGGGTGTAGATTGGCAGTATAAAGGTTTCACTTGGCCTACTCTAAGCTTTAATTGCCAATTTAGATAGGTCATCTGTTACAAATAAATAAATAAAATAAATACTTACATATCTTGTTCAGTTTTTATCCCTGAAATTCTACCTGCACAAGCAGATTATTTTCTCTAAGTGCCATAGAAAGTCATCTTCTTATTCGGCTGTTTAGGGGCAAATTTAAGCCTGCAAGGTTGCACTTCTAACCACTTAAAACAGTGAAGTCATAGTGCCAATAAATTAACTGTGGTGCTGAATTCACAGAACTGTGCCATTCTGCCCTTGTACCCTGAGCTCAAGGACAGCAAACGGAGAGTAGACAGCATCAGATGTCAGCGCAGCAACTTTAGAGTGTCCATGTCCATATGATGCACTATTAGTGTATGTGAATATATGCATAGTCAGTGTGATGGATAGATGGCTAAATATGATCTACCTCGTATTGTATCTGGACATAATTACTTGAAGCAGGAAAAGTTTTCTTTTCTGTCATAAAGTACAATTTCTAGGCAAAAAAAGATATATTTGAATGTTTATAAGTGGGTGTTAGGAATGCTTCTGGCCTTAAACACTGGCAAGTTATTGCTGTGTGCAAACATCCTTACTAGAGGCAATGTTTGCTTCAAAATAAAGCCTCCCACTCTGTCTTGTGAGCAGTCCAAGATTGTCTTGTGCAGTAAGAGTGGTGATCTGAGGAATCTATGTATAGCCACCAACTCTATGTGATGTTTTGAATTGTTGGTATTGAAAAGGGAGATGATACAAAACCCATAAATTTTTTCTGATTGGATCGTCTATTTGAGTGGTGCTATCCTGATTCAGTAAATTAATTAATGATCAGAAGAATCTGTATACTTCAGGTGTCCAGTAAATACTAAATTTTTGACAGGCTTTGAGATTGTATACTTAAAAGGGAAATGTATTTAAAAAAAAAAAAAAAAGCCAAAAAAAGCTTTGAATGGCTCTCCTTCATTAAGCAGAAGAGCAAGAGTAAAGACAATTAGAAATGAAATTTAAGAATGAGGATTCTCCCTGAATCTCAAAGCCTGTTCAAAGCAATGATGACATCAAAGTATGGGGGGTTGAATATTTGGGAAATCCTTTTTTTAAAAAAAAAAAAAAAAAAAAAAGAAGTAGTAATTCTGCAGTATCTTTTACTAGGAGTAAAGGATATTTCAGACTTGTTCAGCAAAAGTACTGTAGGTTTGGGGAAGGTTTTGAAAAGAACATCAGAATCTAACCTTACAGCTGTGTTAAACTCTTCTTGCTGTTAATTCTAATAGCAACTTTTCCACAGCTCCTAGTCCATGTTAAATGAGGCCAAGCACTTTTTTTTTTATAGAGGCTAAAGCAACAGTGTAAAGGGAAGCTGCCCTCTTAGCCACTGCTTCACTTATTTCTTCTTTGCTTAGCCTTGTTCTCTGCTTATTCTTATCAGTGTCCTGCACCCCACTATTTCTTTTGCTCTTATTACATTTCTCTTTCTACTTTCTTCTATGTTTCCCTCTACCTCTGCTTATATTCTCCCTTTCCACTTCCCTCTGTTTTTGTTTTTTTTTTTTTTTTTTTTACAAATCACTGAAATTTGTATATTGCACATTCTTGCATGATTTCCTGAAACTGGGCCCATGTGGTCCTTTTTTTTTTTTTTTCCTCCCTTCTTTCACGTTTCCAATCACCTACTTTGGATTTATATTTCTTGTTTAGGCAAGCTGTCTAGATCTTGCTTAAATTCCTTCTGCTACCATGGTCCTCTCTGAGAGAACATTCTTCAATGAAGAAAGTTATTATTGGAAGAATAGCACCAGCTGGGACTGGTATTTGTTTTCTTCAAATAATATTTAACAGGCATTTAAATCACCAGGTGGGTAAGTGCAGAAATTATGGCAATTTGCCCAATTGCAGGAATAGCTTTAGATTTGTCCCCAAGTTTGTTCTGGCATAATTCCTAATTCATTTACCAGCTGGTCAGCCATACCCTTGATTGCTGTTTCTGCAGGTGCCAACTCCATCCCTGCTGCTGGTATCTCTATTTATTTACCTATTTAAAGGTTCAGTTGCTTTAAGCCTTTTTCTCTTAGGATGTGTTATTCATTTTGCAAGAGTGGTTACTTGTGATTATAGAGAGCAACAGAGCTTGATACAAAGCCCATGGAGTCCATAGGAAGGATTGTGTTTTTTTCAAATAGCAGTTGGATCAGGCCCACAGAGAGATCAGGTGAATCTCTTGCTCTAAATACAGATCTGTTATGATTCTTCTGATCTTCCTGGTTAGACTAATGTGAATGTCTCAGGAAGCTTTATAGGGGTTTTTTTGTATTTGCTTCTGCTGCCTTCTTTAAAAGGAGAGGAAAAAATACACCCGAATTATTTTATTCAAACTTTAACAATTTTATATAGTGAAACTCCAGAGTATCTCAAGCTGCTCATATTTGAAATGAAAACCCCTGCAATTTGTAAACTGTCAAACTTAATACAAGATCTTAGTGTTAATAGGATTTTATTGACTTCTACCATCAGCAGAGAAAGAGGTTGATAAAGTGCCACAAAGGAAATGAAGATACAATACTCATTTTACTTGCATCTCCAGAGCTGTGTAAATTTGATTGCTGAATTTATGATAATCCAGCTCAATGGCCATTGCTCTTCTGGGGGAGTGGGGACAAGAGAGGATTTCTGGAAATGAGAGTGGCTTTACAGAGCTGTAAAATCACACTTTGTGGAGATTTTGTGAAAATGGATTAAAGTATTGGTGTCCAGTTACTGTGAGAGAACACAATAATGCACTGTATTGTTTCATATGTTTTTGCTGATAGCCTGCCAGTTTTCCTTTTCTCTGCTCCCGTAGGCAGCTTCATTTGCACAGCTATTTTTGAGTGTTATTGATATAATTAGTAAAATTAACAAGTGCAAGAGTAAGAATATTAAGTGAAGAAAAGTGACAATATGTGAACCTCATGACACTTACAAATTAAGCTTCTTTTTTTTTTTTTTTTTTAAATTTTGCATGTTCACTAAAGGCACAACCAAGTATTCATAGGCTTTAAACTGTGTGGCTCTTGGGGAGTGGAGATGGGTTTTAAGTTGAGTTAAGTACAGAATCAAGGTCCTCGGAGATTAGAAAGCAAAATGACGTGACTGGTACTTACCATAACACCAATCAGCTCTGTTTTCCAGAGAGAAAACCATGGTCCCTTGCCTTTTTAAAGAAGGGATTGTGTATTTAAAGTGACTGTTACAAGTCTTTATTGTTTTAACCATTCTATAAATGTGGAGTTAGGGAAAGTGTATAGTTCTAATAGTTCTGAGAAGGGAAACGTACCATCCCTCCAATGGGTAGCAGTTACTGAGGCAGTCTTATGCTGAGACCACTTATGTCTTCAGAACAATGGTAAGAAGCAACTGGGGAAACCCCAAAAACCCTAACCAGTTTCAGTTGCTACAGTGTTTCCCTTTTTCTTCCCTGTCTTGCATGTTTTCATTCCTTATTTGCAACACTTGAGACCTAATGGTTATTATTTTCAAAGTCTACTTTCTTCACATCCACAATGAATTTCTCATGGAGAAAGTACAATCTTGCTGAATTTGATGCAGCTGAAATAGCTTGCTTTAACAGCAGTTTGTTTACTACATTTCATCATTCTTTTTGGTTATTTTCTAGAGTATTTAAATATCACAGTTTTTTAAATTATAAAAACAGACATATCTCAGGTTAAAGGAAATCCTTACTAAATATTTTCTTTTCCTATGCCTTTGTCTAGCAGTTTACTAGTCTAGCAGTTTTAAAGTCTCAGTGAGAATGAAAGACTTTTTTTTTTTTAATCATATAGTGTACTAAGCTAATATGCTCATCCACCTGTAGTTATTGTTTCTAGTACTGAAGGAAGGGAGCACTAGCAGAAGTTCACTATCTGTGGCCAATAGACATCAATATTTTTCATTCCATAATTGCATCAGTGAGTAGCATTCAACATAATGCCTGCAGTTGCCTGATATTGTCACAATCAGATTTGAAAACTCAGACAATTCAAGCCTTTGTATGTTTTGAATTTATATGTATTTTCCATCTCCTCGAGAGTAGTATTTCACTGTTTCTACTCAATGAGATAATGCAAAAATTTCCCCAAATTATCATTAGCTGTGGATAAAACTATTTTAAAAATCTATCTTTTCCCTGGAAATCAAAATCTAAAAAGGTTCACATAAAACCTGAAACATTCTGGTACTACAATAGTATAAAGGTGTATGCGGGAGTTGTAGTTTGGGCTGTTGAAGTGACTGTCCTTACTGGCAGATGCCTCTGTGCTGACTGTGCATCCCTTTAGGTGACATGTTCCACCTCCTGAGAAGAATGAAGTTGGGATACTATAGAGCAGAAAAAGAACATGAGACATTTTAAGTTAACCCTGTTTTGGTGATTAGTCAGCTGCATTTCCAGGAATTCTAGTTTTATTAGAAAATCCGGAAAAGTATGTAATCTCTGCTGATAACAATAGCATTTACGTACTCATTTTTTTGATATCAAGACACAAGTTTTTATCTTCTGTCTCCTATAATTTTATCCATAGTTCTCTCAAAGTCTCTAGCTCTTATAATTTAATGCAAATAAGGAATCATAAGCTTTCCTTTTAAATAAAGAAAGCTTCCAGACTCAAAGTTTGTGAAGGAACTGTACTCTTAAAAGGTTCTTGGAGACATACTTACAAGGGGACTGAATTGCGAGGTGAGGATTGCTGGCATTTGTTTTGCTTACTTCTCCGGATTCCTCCCCCCCATATGTGCATCTCAATCTCACGTATTGTCCAGCTCTCAGATTTGCAGGAAGTACAGCATGATCCTTGTAATATGTGAATATATTGATGTGCTCTTACAGATGTGTAGTCTTCTCCCCAGTGTGATCTAAAAGCCGTACTAGATTTGCTGTACCATTTTTGTTTTGTGGGATAGGTTTATGTAACAAGGATGAGGAATTAAAAAAAAAAAAAGGGGGGGGGGAATGCAACAGAGCAGGCACTTTACTAATCTGACTTTGCCAAGTTCTTATAATAATAATTTCCTATATTTATGAAATTTCCACAAGTGATCTTCAGTCCT
Organism: Haliaeetus leucocephalus; assembly: GCF_000737465.1. NCBI lineage: Eukaryota > Metazoa > Chordata > Aves > Accipitriformes > Accipitridae > Haliaeetus > Haliaeetus leucocephalus. Next base: position 4,888,675 of record NW_010972709.1, on the reverse strand, counting down.
AGTGAAGGAAAACATATGTTACATAATTCATTAAGCCCCAAAGGCTTTTTACATATATTACCATTTGGAAAAAAAAAAAAAAAAAAGAAAAAAAAATCTGTTAACACTCAGGGCAAATGATTTTCAGTATAATTAAGGAAATGAATTGTGGCAGCAAAACTGCAAGACTTGAATAACTAAACCACAATAATCTCTTATTTTTTTCATTTTGCTTCAGTACAAATTGCAAATGGCCTAGGCAGTAACTCCAGCATTTCCCGACTGATCTTTTTACAGTCTGTCACGTATGCATTTTGTGACAGAGTTTACCACTTGAACTAAAATTACTGTGTGTAAATATTGGTACAAAAAACCCCTCGTGCTCTTCTAGAGCAGATGGAAACTTCTAAGAGGTACTGTGGCATTAAGAACTCTTAGATCTGCTCATACAAAATATTCATTCAGACCCCTAAGAGGAGGGAGTGAGCCAAGCACCTAAACAGAAATGCATTTTCATATTAACGAACCAAATACAGGAGGACTCTGAGGGACTAATTCAAAGATTATCTACATCATTCTAACTATATAGGTTTCCACAAGGAGTTATTTAGGTCTACACAAGGAACTCAATATGTTACCATCTTCTGAATGTTCAAATTATATAAAACTCCTGTGATATTAGAAACCAGGTGTCTTAGTGGTTTTGAAGAACTTTGAGCGAATCTTTTAAACTAGTCAAACACATAGATTCCCAATTCAAGTATTTAAATAGAATTGAACTATGTTTTTGGCAGCAGTAACTTAGAACACAGCTTAACAAAGATGAATTAGCAAAACAATTAACTTCTGCTGAATATGTACTTTTTGGCTAAAGGAAAATTTCACCTAGCAACTATCTCACACTACAGGAAAAAATGGCAAATCATTACTTTTTAAACATTGAGACATTATCTAGTGGTCTTTTCATTCAAAGGAGTATCTAGTAATCAATAAATGGAACCCTTTCATCTTCATTGATTCTTTCTTGACAAACATCAGTTTCATCTCTCCACCTAAGGTTTACTGTTTGATAAAAATGGAATGGAATTATTAATGTAAGGTGAAACACTGGATTTATTAATATCCAAGATTATGTTGTTGCTTATCTCTTTACAAACTGAGACCATTATCATATGCTTTCCTGTATTTGCTGCAGTCTGGCAAAGACAAAGCGGTCCTTTTGTCAGCATTTATATAGAATATGGAAGTGTGAACGTTTGTGACATAATGGATGACAAGCTGCATTTAAGAAATTCTCTTGAACAACAATAGTATAAATAACTTGCCTACATCTAATCAATAATTTGCTTAATGTGTATGAATGTGAATTAAATGGAACCTAAGAGAGCCATCTTGCTGAGCTTACTGTAGTTTTAGTGACCTGGCTAATAAGGTGTTTATATTTTGACTACATTGTGTTTTAAATGTGTTTGAACATAATGATCTAGAAAAGAGATTAATGGATTGCTTTTGAGAATCCCTTTCCCATTCATGTAATATTTTTTAAGTAATTGAAAATTGTGATATTTTTAAAATAACAGGATGCTTAACACTGGATACGTTTTGTAATTTGAAAAATGCATCATATTTTGAAGCTAACCAGTCTTTCAGCCCACACATGTCTTAATATGGTGCATTGTAGCTGTTAGATGTATTCAGGACAGTATTTATCTAGTTATAAGAATGATTCATAACCCTGAACTTGTCTTTGAGATTTGTTTTGAGAGATATGATGATACCTGCAGGTGATACATTGTCAGATCAAACGAAAGCATGGTAATGTTTCTGCTGGCATTTAGACAATGTGAACAATGTTTAATGGTTATTGTTGTTGAGAGTGCATGGCATGGTAGCGCTGCTGTGAGGTGACTAGCAATGTACTTTTCTAGCTGACTGCAAAGGTTGAGTCTTCCATTTTTGTTGTATATGTTTTTTATAGGTCCCAAAGAGAACAAACTTAGTGGTAAAATCCAAATTATCTGAGGAATTTTCACACTCTCTTTTCTCCCAAGTACAGTCCATAAGCACTTCACAGTTTATAACTGCATTTATTATTTAAAAAAAAAAAAGTATTTGCAAGCTATGGCAGTATTTATCAGTCTTCAGTGAAGGAAGAACTAAGGGAAGAAGCTAATTGAATTGCCAAAATTTATTGTCAACATCTAGCAGTGTTTAAGCCCTTGCATGCAAGTCATCCAAACTACAATATAGTCTCATTCTGTTTGGAAGGGATAGAGCGAGTTTGTAATACTTGATGACCTATGAATTATACACCTTGTTTGGGCAAGGGAAGGTTGTTCTGAGCTGTTTAAGCTTCTGTACAGGCACCATTTTGAGTGAGAAGAGATAATGTCTGCAGACCTAAAAATGTGAGAGTGCCAAGCTTTCTAAATGAAGCAGTCATCCAGGTGGAGAGGTAAAATTGTAACACACCATGAGTTAAAGAAATACTTGGTCTTGAACTTAACCTTTATCTGTGCATGTACTCAGTTCTGAAAGCGGTCAAGTTACTTATTAGGATGCGGTAAGTAGAATTTTCAGTTACAGATCCCTCTTCATTGACTGTGGCTGCTCATTTGCATCTAATCATTAAAGTTAGGTGCATGAACAAAAAGAACGCAAAACACAATAAGGAGATGCTGCACATTGACTTGTTTGAACTTGTTTCTTCTAGTGGAGGATAGCTTAATAAGAAAACCAGTTTTTTCAAAAATGAAAGCAAATTCTGAATAATTCATAAGGAAAATATTGATCTTCATTTCAAAACTTGCAATATCTTACTTTACCACACTCTATTCTGCCCCAATTAGTATGTAAGTTTTTCCAAAACCTTGAAAGGGCTGCTAGGATTTGAAGGAACTTTCCTGGAAAAGATTCTGTCTTTACCAGGACATAGAGGTGCTTGCTTAAAATGTGAACATAAAATAATGATTTGTCTGTGTCCTCAGGCATCGCTAACTGTCTGGCATGCTATGGGTAGTGAAAGATTAATCATATGGTCAGGTACATGTTCTAATTATGCAGAAAATTTGCAGAGGTAATTCAGGTGTATGCGTTAGGAAAATCTATCTTGATTGGCAGTTGAGCACCTATAATGAAAAGGAGTGTGTTTATTCCTTGCATGTGACTTCTCTTTTTATTTGCCTGCTTTTTAAGATAAGATTTTCTTCTAGTGTTATTAATGGTAAGCAGTGTAAGCTTAGGAAAAGTTCAGCAATAATGTTATAGAACTGGTTACAGCCCAGTCTTATTATTGGCTACATGTTTTATTTCTTGTGGTTCAAAATGTCTTCTGTGGCTCATTCAAAATTTTTTCTTTTTTATCTCAAGAAACTAGTCGACTTTAATCAGACAAAATATGCATGTATTTCATGAACAATAGGTTATTACTTAGCAGATGGGCTTTTATTCCTTTCACTTCATAAGCAAAAATACCTAATGAGATGTGGTTTATGGTTTTCATATATGCTAGTTACAGTCTATTTTCATATATTTTATCTATTTATTGTTGAAGTATTTTACTAGGGCGTCCTTTTTCTTTGGCTGCCCTTGGTTGGTAGCCTTCTTTGCCAAAGCAGATGATACCTGGAAAAAGCAAAACTTTCTACAATAATGGCTGTAGTTAGTCTGTGATATAATTTTGCCGTAAACTTTATAGAATGATTTTTTTCTGAATACTTGGTTTCACCACCTCTCATTCTAAAATGAAGCAACAAATCATGAAAGGAAAAATAGCAATGCAGAACAAGCAAAGGTATAAGTTGATATATCAGTCCTTTATATGTAATGGTGAAGAGTGCATTTCTCATTACGTTATGAATAAACATGCCATCTCTAGAAAGGGAAAGAGTGAGGCATAAGCCTGGTAAAATTGAACATATTTAAATCAGCAGGCTCAGATTAGTATTAGGAATAAGCTGAAAGCTCTTGGAATCAGTATCATTTGTTGTTTAAAACAAATAAAAAGGCCAAGGAGGTGGGGGGAATAGGAGTTAGGGGGTTGGGGAAGCCTTCAAGTCCTTAAAGGATAAGTATTAATATCCTTAAATGGTAAGTGTCCAGGGATCCAGGGACTAGTCTGTCATCAATCTGAGATAAAATACTGAAAAAGGTTAATTTAAGACTGTGAGCAAATGATTAAAGGCTAAGCACATGATCTGAAATTACACAGGCAGTCCTCCCTTGTAGGTGTCTTGGCAGATTTTAGGTCAGCCAAGAGCTTTTCATCAGTTGGTTCTTCATTTTGAAAAGTTCTTGTTTCTCTTTGCTTCATTGGAGCTCAGTGGTTTGATAAGATCATCTGGCATGATCTGAAGTGACCTATGTGATGGATTCTAATTACCACCATTCCTGAGTTTTGCGATCGTTTCAAATTTTTAGTGACAAAACCTACCGCATGATCAGGCATGCTCTTTCTATACAGCAATATCTTTAAATGATAATTTGTTTGTTTTTTTTTTTTCCTGCAATACAGCTCAGGAAACAAGTTACCTGGTTTTAATCTTGGAAGCACTATAAGAAGTAGCAAAGAAAGCTATTCTATCTTCTTGAAACAGGAGCTGAATATATAACCTTGATTTATAGATTTGAAAGCTCTGAAATAATATTATTTGCTGTCCATACCTCAGGTTCCTATGTAATCTGGTTGGAATGCCTAGCTGTTTTGTTTTTTTAAATGGAAGAACTCTTGTTTTGTCTAGAATATATGCCTTGTATGAAAAGAAAAAGGACCTAAGTAAGCTGCAAAAATCAGTAAATACAGCGTGCATGCACACAAAAAAATCATGCCAGAAATTTATTTTTGGCTGAGGCAAACTGGATACAGAAGTTACTATAACTGACCCTGTGTCAGCTTTCAATTGCTCTGTCAATGCCTACTTGGTAGATCACCGCCTTCCTCACTGAATTTGGTAGCATGAAAGGTTATATTCTCTCTGAAATGGATTTTGATTCGCAAAATACTTGCCCATTGTGCTAGTTGCTAATGATGTTTGTCCCTTCTCTTACCTTTTTTTTTCATAATAAATATGTTGTTTTCAGAGCAGTCATTCTGCTCTTCAAGTGTGTAGACAATTTCCTGTACACACTTCATTCTTCAAGAGTCTATATCATGGTTTTTGTGTGCAAATTCATATTAAAAATTGTTTTTGAGGACTGATGAGTACCTACAGCTTTCACTGACTTTCCAATGCGCTCTCTCACTGAGCTGGCAATTGTACATTGGAAATATAGCTGTCAGTTTGGGGTAGCACTGGCAGGGCATACTAGGTTCTTGAGAAATACACTGTGGAGTATTTTGGGAAGCTGAAAGACTTGGTAATGAACCAGTAATTTTCCTCGTGTTGCTTTTTTCAAAACTGGATACAAGAAAAACTGCTAGAATTTTCTCCAGCTTATGCATAAACTGATTTAATTTTTTCTGATACTACAATTTACAGCTTAATATTGTGCTTTTTCACAGGTGTAATATTCAACATGTGTTCTTATTTATCAGTAATTTTTGATACACAATTGGGAGTTGAAAGCTGTTGTGTTCTGCTGTGTACAGACCCATAAAGAGGACAACATGAATTGGAAAAAACTTGCCATCTAAACAGGAAGTAAAACAAACTCTTGAAATGCAAGATTTGCTAGCCATCTATTGGAAAGTGTGGGCTGTGAACTCTGTGAAACAGTGACCTGTGTCAGGAGGGACTATTCCGGTCCTTGTTATTTGTTATTTGAGTTTTGGTGAACTCTATTGTCATGGACATTTGTCTCAACTTAAAGAACATCTGAGAGGGAGGGCTGTGAGATTTTTGTGTCAGACACTAAGCCTAGAGCGAGTATCTGCCAAGTTACTCAAGTGCACATGTATCCAGTGACTCCCACTTATGTCACTATTATGCAGAAAAGACAAGAAATTTAGTAATGCTTAAGCTGTGTTACATTTGGTTTAGTGTTTCAATGTGTCATTTCTCTGAGCAAGATTTTTAAAACAGAATGTACATACATGTATATGTATAGATAGATACACATACATTGACTTTTCCCCTTTTAAATATGCAATATACTGCTCTAAAATTGAAAAATAGAATGAATCAATGTTTGGAACACACAGCTTGAATCTGAAATAATCTGTGGGTGACTGGGTTTTCTGTATGCATTCCGCAGTGTTTCCATCTGAAATTGCTTGTGCGAGAGGGCGCACTTCTGTGTATAATCCATACCCAGAAAAAATACTTTGAAAGTGCTGCAATGATGATCAAATTGTCTGCTTATGTCTCTACCCTGTTCAGGTAGTCCTGTAGCCTGATATCTACATAACCAGTTTAGGAAATGCCATTAAAAGTAATAATTCCTATGTAGAAAGTACTTACTGATTCATAACACTAAATTACTTGTCATTCTTGTATTCAGCAGAGCAATTTATAGGTCGTACTTATTCACTGCTGTAATTTTGGTACTGATATCCTTGGTAGGCCTTGTGGTTGGTTTGTTTGTTTTCTGGCTATTGGATGTAAAGCTACTAGCAGTGGAATTTAAAATCTTGCTAGAGTCAGAGTGTTATAGACTAACCTCCTTCTCTTGCCCTCCATTCTCCCCTTGGAAACTTACAATTTTAGCAAATTCATAGCATTTGCTTCCTTGCCTTCAAGAAGCAAAGCTGTTCAAGTAGTTTGGAGGAAGTAGTTCCAGGTGAGCAGCTAAAAATTTGAGGGCTTGCTTATTACATGGAACTCATGCAAACAAAGTTTGTCTAGATACGTCTAGTAAACAGAAGAAAAGACCCTTATGGAAAAGGCATTTTCTTGTGTTTGGTGTTTTGGATCCCCCCCGCCCCCCCCTTTTTTTCCTTTTTGATAAAACCAGAATTCACCACTTGTGTCCCGTCCCCCCAACTCGTCGTCATCCCCCTGTCACCCCAAAAAATAAACTCGTGTATGTTTTAAATAAATAACCTTTTCCCTATTGCAGTCATTCTGGTTGAAGTTTAAAGCTGAACTTTGTACTAAAATGGTAGTTTCATTGAATCAATAAGCTTCTATCTACTTTTCATCTCCAGTTCTAAAGGAAGCTTGTTTGCACTGTTTGGTTTACTTTGAATGTTAAATATCAGATCAGCTTGACATACAAGTTAAAACTTGGGCAACACCTCCATGTTTCTCAAAATGAGTTTGGAATTGTTTTCTTTAAGCAGAGACTCGATATGAATTATTTTAGGTTCATTGCTCTTTATCCATATCTGCATTTTTTCTGCTTCAATTCTGTTAGAAATGGATTACAAAAATTACAAAACAAATTAGAAAGTTTAAAAAAGACACATGATTTACATCTTGGGACTTGTTTCATGAAGCACAAGTTCATTTACATATACACACACATAACAATTTACATGTCTTCTGATGACTTATTAGTGTTTGATTAAAAATAATAATACAAAATTCCTTAATGTTTTAATTGTTCCTGACTGATAACGCCACTATTTTTGGATGGGTTTTAACTACAGTCCATATGTTTACATCTATACATACACCTAATAATTTAATAATTTGGAGTTCTTTTAATATACTCTGCAATTACAACCTTTTGCCAAGTATGTTAGAACCAGTATTTGGCTCAAGGCTTGTTTACAAAATCTACTATTGGCCAGCTTGCTTTTGGAACATGAGCTTTGAAGACTAAGTCATATGACTCTTTGTTGCTTTGGATGTTATTTTTCTGTGGTTTTAAGTTTCAGTTGCACACAATGCCGTAAAACACGGTGTAACAGAGTGCATAACATACAGGACACAATGACTTCTAATAGCAACTCCTAGAAAAACGTTTTTCTAGGTTAGAATTTTGTGCAAGCATGGGAAGCATTTATTTTCTATTAATATGAGAGATATCTAACAGTTGTTCTAATATTCAGAAATAAGGATTAAACAGAGTCCTAAGTGGTATTAAATCAAACACAGGAGTTCCATGATAATAGAAACAAATAGTGTAGTGTTTCACCAGTTGTAACTGTACAGGTCCTTTCAGGTCATGCTCTCAGCCTGAAAAAGCTTTTCTCAAGACATTCAGGAGACTTACATTCACTGCCTTATTTCCACTGAGGTCCCTGATTTTTGGTAAAATAAAAATTAAGTCAGGTAATTTAGGAGTATAATCCTTAGTACTCATGGAGCAAATCTTCTGTGTCTTAGTGGAACAAATTATACTGCCTGTTTAGGAGATCACTTTCTGCTCATTGAGGCTAGATGAAAAATAAATGGTTCTCATAGATAGGGAAGCATCCCTCAAGGCAAAGAAGAGAAGCCAGCTTTGCAGTCAGCTACCCATATGTAGCTGTTTCCCTAGCATTCTGTCTCAGCAGCAAGGTTAGAGTTTACTGCTGAAAAGGGGCCTTTTTCATCTCTCCAGTATTCCATTTGATGCATATTTTAGAAACTCAAGTAATTTACAATACGGAAGATAGCTTTCTGCCTCTCTTCATCGCTCCCCAAAATGGTGCACAGCACCAGCCCTGCTTTAGACATTTCCCTGCCCTCCATGAACTTCAGTATATGTTCTAATCCTAGCTTGTTCTATCCCATATAGTAATGTTAATATTTACTGGATTATTTATTAGAATGTCCTAGCACTAAATTTCCTATCAAATAATAACATACCTCGCAAAATAATCTATGGACTCTGCATGTTTGGGGTTTTTTTTCTCTTTCCAGTTCTCCTGTTTCTTTGGTGCTAGATAGATAGATATCACTTTGGTTTATCACTATATTTAAGGAATGTTTTATTACATTCCTTTTTTTCTCTCCTCTGTTTGTTTTCTTTTTTCTTTAAATTATACATCCTTCCAGATTTGTTATTCTCTTTCTAATGTCTTCACTCTGGCTTTAACCAGCTTCTGATTCACTGTTCTCTCTGTCTGCTCCTCACAGTTCCTCCCTAAATACTCTTTTTCTATCCCGACCTCCTAATCTTCTTCTTCATCCTTTCACTAAATTGAGACTTCCCTTGTCTTCAGCGTGAACTTGCCTTGTTGCAAGCATGCTCTTAGGACTTGGAACACTAGACCAGCAAAACTTGGTTTTGGCAAGTTAGTCAGCAGAACTGATTGAATGCATGCAGAGAAGAGATCTGTTGAGTAAGAAGTTGCCATGCTGACTATTACTTTTCAGAACAGTATGTTAAGCTTTTTAAAGAATAAATCAACCAGCACGCAACTGCAGATCATGTCTCCAGCTAATTTCATAAGATCCAGTCTCAAAACTGAGTGTGTGTTGTAAAGCTGATTTCACATCAGCAAATCCCAATGCCAGGTGTCACTGCTGGGAATCTTGACCAGAACATTTCATGCTCACTAAATTTACCAATGCAATATTAAGAGAGGAAGGCAACAGCTAATGTAATGGACTAAATGTCTACTATGATCCCTGTGTTCAACAGGGGAAAGCAATGAAGAGGAATCTAAAACAATGGGAAGAATTTTAACTCCCAGTTTTGTTCTGATATATATAACATGCTTGGAGAAGTTTGACCATCCTACTAGCAGATAAAGATTTTCAGTCAATTTTCCATAGGAGAGAGAATTCTTACTGCTTGAAACAGCACATAGATACAAAAAGGTGTGTTTATGTGAAGCTTTCTTTACCTGGAAAACTTTGTCTGGAAATAATTGGAAAAGAAGGTGACTTCCTAACTATAATTGATAGAGTTCATCGGTCTCTTTCACGGATATGATAAGCAAAACTAAAACTATTAAATAACCTAGACTTTGGATATATTTTTTGTATCTGTTTTTTGGTTCTGTGTTTTATCATCCCTGCTTGGACAGCAGCAGAAGTAATGTAGTCCAGAAGCCAATGCCACTGCTTATGGCAGCAGAGAATTTGGCTGTCAACTTCTGTGATGATAATTAGTGCTAATATACTGCTTAAATATTAAAATGATGTGAAAATATCTGATTGTGCAATTTTTGGATTGCATCTTCCCTCAAATTTGGCAGACTTTTTGGTTAGAAATAATTTCTTCAAAGAGAAGACAGCACACTGAGTCCTCTTAAACTATTTACATGGAAATACACCTGTAAAATGGCAAACGTTACAAAACGGATCCGAGTTCCAGTGGTAATTTAATTCTTCCACTTTGGGTTTGTTCCCCTAAAAGGAAGGGGGTGTGGTGTGGTTAAAAAGGGTGTAACTCAATAGCAACGAGCACTGGCGACAACTCAACTACACATGTGCTTCATCAAGAGTAAATTAATTTACTATGAATAGGCTTTATACAACTATATGTTGTTTTCTTTAGTAAATATAATCTCCAGAGTCAGCAGGATGATTTTAAGTGTTTATCCTCAAGCTATTTACACACCAAAATTAATACTTTTGATCAAGTTTTCTCTTTTGAATGCCTCTCAGATGTAATTCCTTCAATGTACAAGAAAGAAATTAATAGGAACTCTAGACAGTTTAGTTTATTTTGACAGCAAGCACTTATCTCTTATCTTGGAGCTCATGTTTTCTTCTTCTTTCTGGTGACAGAAATGGAGAGTTCCATGCTAAAAAGGCATTCCTCGTGTATCTGCATTCATTTAATATTGCTGGTCTTTAATGGTTTATTTTAATACAGTCTGTAAAATTTGGCTAACTACTCCTATACACTTGCTTTTAAATGCCAAGAAAGCACAGGATAGATGCAAAACCCCATGATTGTATGATAGTGTTGGCTGGCACATACAACTGCAGTCTGAATAACTTTTCAAAATCAAGATGCTGTTAGGTTGCGTTTTCCTGAAGTTGAGGGGAGGAAAATGAAACAAAACACCCCCTCTGCAGAAGCACAGTCCTTGCATAAAGGCTAGGGGCTTTAGGAACACCTGAAACCGTGGAGCTACTTCTTGTTCCCCCTGTTTAGCTTAAACTTGAGATATGTTTTCCTAGTTCCTCCCTAAGGATTTCTGAAGAAAGCAGGTAAAATGTCATCTTAAATATGCTGAGATAGCAAGGAGGTGTTTTAGCATGTATTCATATAACTTTTCATCCTTCTTTTATTTCTTTAAAAGTATTTTGCTTTCAAATATTGGTTGACTATATCAAGTTGTTTGATGACAAAGGCCTGGAGTTCACCATTCATACTGTGGATAAGAAAAAAGCTGCACATTTTTTGTGTGTCTAATAATGCCAAGGGGTAAGGGATTCTCAGAGTCAGACTTTTGAAGACATCCTATTTAACATATCTGGCTTTTGATATACCCATGCATGAAGTGGAGATAAGAAAACTTGCATAGGCTCCAAAACTAGAAAACTTCTTGGTTGTGTTGCATCTATTTAAATAATGCTCTGTAGTCTCAGGGGGCTCCTGTGAGCGAATACGATACTTTCACATGGTTGGAGATCTACCAGCCTCAAAGTGTGCTATGAAAACTGAGAGCTTATCTCAAGCTTTTCGTAGTGCATCAATCCCATTTGAATGAAAAAAGAAGCATCTTCAAAAGTACTTAAACAACCAAGGAATTTTCAGTACTTCAGTGCTTTTGAAAATACTACCCAAAGAAATGTAAAAGGGAACCATGAAGAGAAAACTTGGTGGTTCAGAATTGGAGCAGCAGGTGATCTGAATGTATGATGCACAATTTCTTCCCCTGTATTAAAAAACAACCAACTTCCAGGAAATGCTAAATGCGAATATGGGATTTTAATGAGGAAATCAGTTATACCTACAAGAACTGTGATACTCAACATGTCTGTCCATCTTTGATAGATGATATATGTTTGCACCCACAATGTTTGTAGCCTACTAGTACTTTGAACACTGAACTATCAGGGAAGGAACATAAAGCTGATTTCTTTTGACTGCTTACTAAGGTGTCACTGAGATGATTTACTAGGCTGTCAGTTCAGTAACTTCTGGCAGGGATTTCAAAACATCTTACAAGGCTCTGATTTAATTTAGTAATAATGAGGTCATGTCAAACTACAAACCTGAACATTTTGGACAATGCAGCCCAAACACTTCTGGTCATGCAGTAAACTTCACCTGGACAGTGCTTTTTTGTGAAATTAGGAACATACTGCTGTTGGAATAACTTTAGTATGGATGGGTTATTGGCTTTGACTTTGATTGCAAAAGAGTAGGAAAATTGAAGGCTATTTTGCCGGATTTTTTCTTCCTCTTCCTTCTGGAAAATCTGATTAAACTTCTTTCTAACCATTCCTCCCTGGAGGTCTCATTTATGACTGAGAAATTTTAACATTGCTTTTGAACTGCAAAAAAATGGCAACACAAGCAACGTTTTAATGATTACCTGGTTATATTTAACCTCCATAAAAATTCTCTTGTTTAGGGAGCTCAAAATAATTGAAAATATATTGTTTTTAAATTATGTATGGACTGTCAAAGTGGAGCACAATCAGAAAAAAAAAGCTTCTTGTAAAACAGTTTCACCTGAAATAAGCCTCCTGTATACCCCAGTTATTGTGTAATTTTTTTGAACTGTGCATCTAACGCGTACAGTGTCGCACATGAAAGGTCCTTCATTCAAATGCAGTAGATCCTCTGTATTTAAAGATGAGTTTCTGTATACCCACAATCCAGCCACAGAAGGAGCTAACAATGTTCATGTTAGCAGTTAAGTGGAGAGGGCAATTTTTTGGCCGCTCAAGCCTGCAAACAGAACAGGAGTGCAGAGCAAGCTACTCCCAGTGATGGTGGTGTGGGCTGAGCTGCTGGCAGTGTTCTTCCCAACCCTATTACTCACATGCATGCACAGTTACTTGTTACCTGTTAGACACATAATGCAATCCAGATCAATGAAATTGAAATATCCTGATGCAATATATCCCCCAATGCTAGATTTTGGTCACTATTGTTTATCTTAGTTTAGCACACAGTAAGATGTTGACATGTTAACAGGTGGCATTAAAACAGCATGTGGGTAACTAAAATTTGGTGCCTCTCTTCGTATGATAGGCTGTTATCATCATATAATCTTCAGTATGTCCCTTAAATGTATTCTGTTTCAACACCTAAAATGTGTAGCCTGAGAGGTTATAGGGTTTGAATCTGTGGTGCAATTTGTTGGAACTTGGAGAACACGCTGCTATGTTCTGGCACGTGGACCAGTGGAAGGTTACATAGTTCATGTTGGTGTCTTTCTGGCCTTGTTTGTAGCTGCCATGTTTCACTAACTGCCAGGATGATGGTGCATCTGTCACAGCAGATGGAATGACATAAGTGTTTTTGCAGAGAAACCTAAGCTTTTGTACTGGGTTTGAACTCTCTGTTCTGCTGTGGGGTGGGGAAGATGAGATGGAGAGAGAGCAGTAGAAAGGCGCTAGCGTGCGGAGCACCAACCAGGGGTGTGGGCAGCTATCATCAACCTTTATTCCATCAAGTACGTAGCAGAAATTTTAACTTAGGTCTTCTACGTCTGAAACATGTTAACTGTGAGTAGTCTTTCAGGTTCTGACTCAATGAATGCTTAAGTAGAGCAAAGAAGCTGTAAGTGTTTGTTTTTTGTCTTTTCCTTCAAAGTCCTTTTTGGAATGTACTCATGTAAATAATGCATTTTGGCATCTCTTAGCTTACAGAAGTACACACAATTTGAAATATTTTTGGTCGATACAGTATTATTTTAAGGAGGCAATGTTCAGATAGTGTTTCCCCCCCCCCGTGTTTCTATACAGACACATGCAAGTATATATGCTAATCTTTGGAGACTATTATTCCTTTTACAAACGCCTTTCTTGTTAAGACAAATCCCTTTTATATATCGAAACAGACTGTAATTGCAAGAAAAAAATCTTGTATTTGACATTTTTGTAAGAGGAAGCATTATATTAGAACTAAAATAATACATTGTGATGATAACACATCACATGATAACTAACACATTGTGATGGTGTAACGTCAACACGAGCATTACCCCGCCCATCCACATACCCTGCTCTCCAAATCCATTCCCCAAAAGCTCTCTTCTTTTGATAGATGGTAAGTCTTATAAAGCCGATATACTTAATGTCTTGCAAAGTCAGAATTATCTATATTTTATTGCTGCTAAAAATATTTTTTTTGAAACTGTGTACTTTCTAAAGAGTAATTTTAAAGGTACTCAACATTCATATCTGATTCAATGAGAAATGCCTTTCATCAGAGAGATCTAGATCCTTTTTATGATTCACTTCTGTGATGATATTTTCAACGACTTGAATTGTCTTGAATCACAGTAAGATAGTACTAACTCAGTGTTTTTTATGTTCACCTTACTATATAAAGGCCTGGCTCAATATTTTTTTCTGTTCACAACATTACAAAGATATGCAAGAATTTGGTATACAAGAAAAACTTCTGAAGTTGTTACAAATTATATTCCCCAAAACATTTCATAGTCATCGTTGCATTTCTGTAAATACTTTTAGTTTTGACAAATAGTTATTTCTTATTTAAAAAAAAGTCACTGAAAAATTTTTGTTCTTTAGTCACTCCTTCCTGGCCTTCAGTTGGAATGGGAGAGTAGAAAAATGCTCCTATTTTTCATGCATCCAGGATTTCATAGTGTAGACCTCAGGAACGTTGCACTTGAGACAGTTTTCCTTCTGTTTTGCCAGCTAAGTTGGGCACTGCTGTTACTACAATTTAAAGTGAGAAGCTTCTGTTTCTGATGTTGAGGAGCCTTCAAGAACTCTTCAGGCAGTCTAATGCACACAGATAAAGTCAAGACAAAGTGACAAAGACAGCTTGTTCCTAAGGAATGTTAAATATTTTTCTGGCTAATTTATGTGACACCCAAAGGAAAACTGCAGAATGAAGCATTCTGTAACATTGGATCTGCCTACAACTACTGCTAATAGAAATGGACAGCGACTTGTATGCTGTCTGATGCAATTTATTATTTTATTCTGCATTATTCAGATACAAATATGTTTTTTTCAGTTGTATTTTGTTTTCTTTGTGCATTGGAACAGCAGTGTATGAGAACTGTCTGAGTGGCATCTTTAAATTCTCTTTTTCTTTTTTTTATAAGTAGCCAAGCTTCTGAGCATGTGTTGAAAGACTTGCTCTCAATTCATACTTGGGAGATAAATTCATAAGGGTTTTATAAACCTTCCCAGTAAACAGTATCTGTACAGATCTGTGCTGGACTTCAGGCTGAACGGAACTGGTGTTACTTGTAGTCAGAGTAGACACTGGGCTTCTGCCACCCACCAAAAAGCACAAGGGCTAACCCAAACCGAGAGGAGTGGTAGTGGGAAAAGAGAGGTTAAAAGAATCCTGGTCCTTCTAAAGAGAGAAATTCACTTAAAATACTTGTAAACACCCTGTCACTCCACTCCTATTCGACCAGAGTTAAATATAATAATGTCATTTAGCAGGGTACGAGACTAATCACAATATATCATGGAAGTGTGTATTCTGTCCCTTGTATATTGAACACAATCAAATACCTCAGTACCGGCCAGTCAACTTTATTTTCCCATCAATAAGGACTGTGTTGCATCAGGGGCTGCCTTTTAGAAATAATTTAGCCACTAGTATGCCATGAATAAATGACAGGCTTGTAGAGCCACTGCAAAGCCACCCTGGAGATTTGGCTACTGCCTGACATAATGGGAACACAGCTGACTGACAGGAGACCTCAAAGATGGCTTGAGCCTCCCAGTATAGCTGTTAAATTCATCAGCAAGAGGTGGTTTAAGCAGTATGGGTTAGACCCCGTGCTGCTGGGGAAAGAAACTGCTCTATTCTCATGCCTCTTTCCCTCCCCTTTCGGTGAGACTCCAGCAAGAATGTGGAAGAGAAAAGCCATCCACCTTCCCTGAAATCACACCTATACTGATGGGCCTTAATGCTCCTATTTTACTTCTAAAATGCTGCCTGCATTCATTGTAGAACTGAAAATCAGAACTTGCTTGTTAACTAATTGCCCTAAAATGTCTTGAAGGGTTTTTGAATTGGGAGAAAATACCTTTCAGCAACTAGGTAATAGCTGCGTTTTGTACATACTTTTTACATTTAAATAGAATAAATTCTGTTACTGTGCTGTACAGCTGGGTGCAGAATGCTTATTGCCAACAGGAAGCATGTGGAAGGAGATTTTATTCTCTTTAATGTATTTTGGAAGTGTGATGTCAGAACAATTTTTCTTTTATATTACTTTAAGGTAGCAAAATAAGGAATCGAAACTTTTCGTACTTGATTACTCTGATCATCTCTAATTGTGTGTTTGTTGGCATCCTTTCAGTGCACTTTTGCTAAACTTGAGAGTAAGAACTGGAACTTGTTAGTGAAAAAAGCCATGACAGAGTTCTCCCAAAATGATTGCCTCAAGTGCAACCACTCAACCTGTATTTATTCATCTAAATACAGATTTTAAGAATGTCATCCTGTTTTTAATAATGTCGCAATTTAAGACACAATACAGGAGCTGTTGACAATCAGATTCTAGGAGGTCTGTGCAAATGCAACATTGGTTCTGCTCTTCGTGGATTAATACCTACTAAAACATTTAATTGCCCTTCTGCTGTTTGTGCTCACATAGATTTTACTGTTTTCACTCGCTAAACCAATTGTTCTTGTAGCTTATTCAGGTACACACTCCTAAACACAGAGGTGCTAAATTGGAGATATTTGCAACAAACCAGTGTTATTTTGCATTCCAAATGACTAGCAGATCAATCAGTCACCTGATGTCATTTTAGTTGCTGAAAAATATCTTCAAGGAGGGAGTAGACCCTGAACAACTGAATTATTTAACCTGATTGATGAGAGCATATTTGACTATGCCCTTATACATGTATATGCCCTTCTCAACCACGTGCATATGAGAGCACAAGAAGAATTTCACAGGCTTTTGTGTAGTTTTGCAATTCCTAACCATGCAAAAATGTGCCTCAGATTTTCATATGCTTGAGTGACTGAAATAAAGTAGCTAGCGTTTCAAGCTTTGAGGTCAGTTTATTAGCATTACTGAACTGCGTGCTGTTGCACCAGCCTTGTGCACCAGCCTGTCACCACTGTCTGCTAGTAAAATTTCTACTCATGTAAAATTTTTGCAGCACCTCAAGAGCTGTGGCCTGGCCTAAAGGAGACCCACGCTGGGGCTTTGGGGAATATGATGGAAGAAAATAGAGTGAACAGGATGTTGATGGTGAAGCACAAAACTGCTACATGTGATTCTCCACTAATATAAGTAACCTGGCTTTTGCTTGTATTTTCTTAGGATGGTTTTATTAATTTCTTTTTTTAAGAAAAAAAAAATCTATTCTTGTCTGTTAAGTTTGTTTTTATACCCCTGCAAAGTGGGGAATCAAATCTTAAGAGTCCTTACTCATTAAACTGCAAGGATCCAACTGCCCCATTCATTTATATACTGGCCATTATGTCCTTAAGTCTCATTTTTAGGAAAGTTGGCTATTACTGACATCTTATTTTGTCAGGAAGAAACCATTTTTGCAAGCTTTTGCAGTCAAAACATTTCAAGTGCTCTCTTTGCTCTTTATTTCTCCAGCATTCCCTCACACAAATCATGCTAGTACAGCAAACACAGGAATGTGATTTATACCTTTTAATTTTTTTTTTTTATGTTCTCTTAAATTAAATCTAAGCTGATGACAAGGGGCAAGCATCTTCTCTAGAGAATCTGAATTAGGGTCATTTCCATTATGGGACCTGAAATGAAAATTGAATTCATACCATAAGACACAATCATGTTCAGAGTCTTTTCCGAGCCTAGTGTTATGATTGAGTAGGAAGCAATACTTAAGTGGCTTGAAAATAATTTAGTTTTTAAGATTTTTTTGAGTGGTTTGTGGGGGTTTTGTTTGTTTGTTTTTCTTCCCATTTCCTTTCAGTTGCAACACTAGTCTCAACCTGCCCCTGTCTTCAGAACAGTTTGGGGTGTGCAGTGGGGGGACTGTTTGTTTCTTTGTTTCCAAATCTATCCAAGGACAGAAACCAAGGCAATTTAATTGCGCAGGTGTGTTAGAACAGCATTCAGATGAAATGTTCCCATCTAAGACTTAGAATTTGGTATTTGGCTCAGATGACTGCTTGTCATCAACTGAATTGTTAAATAATGGCTGCTATAGAATATTTGTATTAGAAATCTGTGTAGGAAAATCAGTGAAAACAATACTTGCTATACTTATTTGTTACCAAATGCAGACATTTCCCCCTTGGGTATCTCAGCTGGAGAAAAGGAAATATGTAAAATTGTTTGGGGAAACCATATAGTAATTTACCTGAATGTATCAACCATTGTTGCTTTTAGAAACACTTTTCCCAGATGGCATACTCTGCTCATGAATTGTTCGGGTCTATGAGGGTGTCGTCCCCCCCATACAGTCAGAAACATTTTACTTTTTTGTTTTTGTGGAAAAAAACAATTATTTTTGCAAAAGAACAAGGAATGGAAAATGAGACTAGAACAAGCCAAAGTGCATTCTGACCTTAGCTTGGAGACTGTGATAGAATAAAAAGTTTGCTGTGGACTATCAAGATGCCATTTGTAATTAGTAGGTCTGACAAAACGGGAAGAAGCAGCGCAGACAGAATTTTTCCTTTTTTTTCCCTGTGTGTTGGCAATAGTGTTTTGGAGGGGGGTGGGGGGATAAGTGTTGGCTTTTTTTTAAAAAATCTTTCTTTATTGACAGTAACTCCTCATTTTTGTGGCATTTCCAGTTTAGTGCAGATTCTGCATTCAGGTACTAGAAATAGCTGCTCGTTTTCTCTCTGTAAAACAAGAGCAGCAAAGGCCATGGCTAATGCTATATTCACTGCATTGGGTTTGCTCTGAGCAAGGCAGGAGTATGCTGTAGAACATCTAAATGTTGCATGTGTCAGCAGATGGGAACACATGTGGGGGAAAAAAAAACCAGAGAGCGTTTACAGGACCAGTAGTTTTTAATGCTCCAGTTCCTGGAGTCATAGAATCATGTAAGAAATTCAACTCTGATTACTAAATAACAGTGTATTGGTGACAGAAGAAAGCTTGAAGTGTGTAGTACTCTTCATATTTTTTGTATTCCCGACTCTCTAAAGTGGTCTCTCTGTTTCTTGTTCTTTTTTTTTGCTTTTTAAGCAAAACTCTTGGTTTAGTTAATCCTGGCTAAGCATTCCTGGAAGAGCAAGTTTGACTCTCATACAAGTCCTCTCTGGATACCACGACAGAGTACTGCAGTTTGCAGTTGAAGGTAGAGCCCTGGGGGCTGCAGTAGGAATAGGACAAGCTAGAAATGTGCTTGTTGAATGCATATGTCTGTGACTTTTACATCTGAGGTGACAACTAGGGCTATAGCTTTACTGCTGCAATTTTTATAACTGATATTGTGGATATTCATGTTTCCATGAATGGTTGAGTTCTTCCAGAAACACTGCTTCCCTATTTAATCAGAGTAACCGCACCTGTGCAGTTACAACACACAGAAGTGAATGTAATATCTCTCATAGAAAGATCAACTTTAGCAAATTTAGTCTAATTCTGCAGAGAAAAGAATCCTACACCACTTTAAATTGGCAACAGTTGTGACAGCTGCACGAATGAAAACTGATATAGTACACACAACAGGTGACAAAAAATAGTAAAGGAAACACCTGAATGCATAGAGTAGTACCTGTCTACTTCTCTCAGGCTTGAAATCTCTTTTTCTGCTTGTTTTTTTGCCCTTTTTTGTTTTGTTTTAATTATTAATTTTGAATCTGTTTTAAGAAAAAACTTAAGGAGTAGGATCTTGGCCCAGCTGATGTCAGTGGGAATTTTGCTCAGCTGGAAAGGGGTATTCTTGGAAATCACTTTCTTTGGCAAGATACTTGTATCTTATGCAAGGCTGAAGAAGTAAAGAAATTAGAAAATTATTTCACACGAGAAGTTTTTCAACTTTTTTAAACCTTCAAGTGCAATCATATTTGGCTCCTATCAAGTTTTGGAGGCAGATTCACTCATCCCTGAAGAGATATAAATGGGAAGATGGTTGAATTATAGTAAAAATTTGGTTGAAAATGGTCTTACTAATGCTGCTCTGAAGTATAA
Organism: Haliaeetus leucocephalus; assembly: GCF_000737465.1. Taxonomy (NCBI): domain Eukaryota; kingdom Metazoa; phylum Chordata; class Aves; order Accipitriformes; family Accipitridae; genus Haliaeetus; species Haliaeetus leucocephalus. The sequence goes on along the minus strand of NW_010972709.1, from coordinate 4,868,664 downwards.
ATATTCAATGAAAAGGAAAAATAATGAAGCTTTTATTAAACAAAAGAGTGAATATTACTGAAGCCCAAGGACAAGCGTAACTCTTGTACCAACAATAATGCAGATTTTGTGCATATATTATGGATTATATTCTATTTTCAATGCACATGCATTAGCATTAATGGGTAAGAAGATGATAGATCCATTTGCACTGCTACCCAGTATCAGCAACAAAACTCATTACATTCACACACACTCTGGCTCTTTTGATTCCTTCTGAAATAAATCCAAATATTCATCATTCAAGGACATTAGGGAATAAATTATTTTCCATTTCTAGAATGTCCACAAAAAGATCAAAATGATTTCATTTGGTAGTATAATTTACTCAACAAAGTTTGCGGTTTATTTTGTTCTAATTCTGTTGATTGTGGAAGGGATTTGCTGCAAAGTCAGTGCTGCAAATGCTAGTTGGTTATGATTGATCATGTAATTTTGTTTCTTCTTTCCATTTACTTATCCAATGCAAGTAAGAGGAATGATTTTATGATTTGATAATCACTTCTCAGCGAGGCATCTGTTAGAAAGTTTTTTTGGGGAATCCCTTCTCTTCTCTGCAGCCAGCACAACAGAAGTTCAATCTGCCCAAAACCTCTCTAAGCCATTGCCTGTGAACCTCTGCAATTTTCTGTGACCTTCACAGTCAATAGTGAAAAATAACTTCATGTGCTGACTCCTTCATGTGAAAAACATGTCTTTATTAGTGTTGGTAAATACGGAGATCACTTACCAGTGTTTTTGCAGAAGATCCACCATGAGATTTTACTGCTGCAGTGGAGCAGCAGGCTGTTGCATGTAAAGTTACTTCTGCTTCTCTGAATGTGAGATTGAAATTCACTTCCAACAAACCTCTAAAGGTCTGTTGAGCCCCCCTGCTGGCCCAGGGTGACTTGAAACTAGAATTCTTCCTAATTATGAAGAAAGAATAGCTTCTTTGTGTTTAACAACTTGCAAAAATGTTAAGAGGTTAATAGGCAGAATAGAAGGCTCTAATTATGAAGTAAAATTTTGACTTGACTGAAGCATGAGTTAACTAGAGAATTAACTAAAGCAATAATAATAATTATATGTGATAACGTTGTTCAAAATGTAAGAGATAATGAATTTAAAATGCTTGGTGTCGAGAAAATACCACACACTAACATTGCAAATAATTGTGGTCATTGCTGCATTCTTCTCAGTGTAGCTGAAGTGTATGATCCCAGCCCTTCCCTTTAGTCTATGCAGCACCAATGCAAAGGGGAGGACAGGAAGGGTGGGCTGAGGAAGGGAAGCCAAGGCTGGCTGGGCTTTGCAGCAGCAGCTTATCCTTGCAGAATGCATTTCTGCAGGAGATTCTCCGTAGCAGAAAGGAAGGTTTCAGGTGAGATGCAGGCATAGTAGTGTCTGGCACTTTAGATCGGTTGGCACTTCGCTGCCAGGGGCTGCTGCAGAGGTGTCGAGGTTACTTTAGTATATCAACCTATTAATAGATGTAAGATGAGGATTTGTAGCAAGTAGGTAGGGCAGTCTTGCAAAGGCAGAAACTTTCTTAGCACTGAAATGATTGCAGAGTTGAAAGCGTTAATCCACATTTTGTTTTCATCTCCAGGCATACTTCAGATGCATACATCTCCAACAGGACAGCAATTCAGATGTTAGCTTTGTTTGATAAAACCACTCAGATCAAAGGAATTTACTGGTGTTTGTTTACACACCATAACTTCAGAGAGCAACATTTCCACGGGTTCTATTGCATTGGCTTTGCCTTTTTGTCTGCTAGAACACGACATGAAGGTGCTGCTTTCATGTGGGGAGCATTTGTTAAAATGGTCGCTCTTAGGAAACAATGCAGGTCAATGTGCGTTGATTGTGAAGTGTTTTCTTTACTAGAACAAGAATTTTTGAAGTTGCTTCTGGAATACAGTACATACTTGTGGTTTTGACATGGAAAGAGATTATTTGCAGTGAATTGGTGAAAGCCAGATAACCAGTGCTATGGTTTTTATCGTTAGTGCCATGTATAATACTTTACTTGGTGGGGAGATGTATCTTTCTGCCAAATGTCTCTGCTCAATTATAATTTTTAAATACAAGATACCATCTTTCTGTTGTCATAAGAATTAAGAGCGCAAGTGAAGATTAATTTAGATCATTCTTAGGGGAGTAAGCCCCGATGTTTTGAAAATTCAAAAACTAGATTAGAAACAACATATGCTGCATATGTAGATGTGATATAAAAAAGAGCAGCATGAGATACTGTCTCAATATTGAATGAGATTGTGGGCAAGTCCCTAAAGGTATAGAGGATTCAAAAAGCTGGTGTGGTTAATTGAAGATTCAAACTTAGCTGTAGATATCCATAGACCTATAGCTGAAATAGCCCCTGAATTCACAGGGTATTTCCTCTCCAAATGTCTCTCCAAATAAGCTTTTCAGCATGTCTAGAAATGGATGCAGAAAAAAAATTTTTTTTTTTCTTTTTTTGGTCACTCTGCACTATCCAGGGTAGAGAACATCAATGAATTGATTTTGTCTGTTCTAGACTGTTTTGGCTTTTCTGTAGGTAGCCAAAGCCATTTCTATTTTTCTCTGATGCTGTTCTCCACTTTTCATCTACTCATGTTATCCTGCAATATATGGAAGTTATTTGGCACTGATCCCCAAGTTAAACTGCCATCTACATGGGAAAGTTAAAAATACTAATTAACAGAATTTTTATATCTCCCTCAGAATGTGGCTTCACTCGCCTTTATACACAGATCACCTTCTACCCACTATGCTTGACATTACTTTTGCTGGTGTAGAATGCAAAATTTCATTCATTCAAAGAAAATATTTTTCACTGCTGCTTTGAGTAATGACTTCGTTCTTTAAGTGCAGGGAAGTCAACAGTGTCATGCAGTTTATGGAAATACAATTGCTTGGTATTTGTTTATTTCATTTCTTGCCAAGCCTATGGCAGTAACACAAAACCGTTTAATTAGGTGACATTCTTGATCAGCCAAGAGGCAAAGTTCAACCCATTTATATCTAGTATAATATTTTAAAGAGCTTTTAAAAAATGTAATTATTTGTTTGTAAAGTTAAAAATAAATAGTGCCTCCTGTGAATAGCATAGGCCAAAATACAAGTGCTCTGAAGCAGAAATGTTTGCTATTGAAAGGAATGCTCAACTTCAATAAAATATCAGAATAGCTTATTTCTGTTTTCCTATACAGAAGAAAGAGAAAGGTATCCTCACTTAAGAACTGGGAGATATTATGGTACGATAGAATATTTTGCCTTACTGAACCAAAACCAAACTCCCTGTATCTGTGGTCCTTGATCCATCAGCTTAATCTTGGTGGATATTTGAACATTTTCTTTAATGTTGCTGGAAAAAGTACTATGAGGACTCCTTGGTGTCTATAATAGAGTGAAAGTAACTCATGTAAGATAACATCAGTCAGCTGGAGCACAGGTTATCAAAAATTCCAACTTGCAGTCCTGAAAATTAACTCATGAAGAGGCAAAAGTGTACCGTAGGTGATCTTGACCTCCATTATTTTACTAATTAATTCGTAGCCTTGCATGACAAAGGTCTGGATGATCATTTCAACATCTTATATCTTACTAATATAATATTATCCAAATAGAAACAGGACTACAGTAGGTTATTAATATAAAAATGTGCAGGAGAATCCAAATTTTTCAAAACTGACCAAGGAGCTGTAACAGAGTAGAATTTGAAAAACTGGGCTTGCACATGCCAGCAATATGGTAATCCTGAATCATAGTAATGGAGCTGCTATCACCCAGTGATATGTAATAACAGCTGTGAGTAACGGGAAGGCATGTTGTGTGTCTGTTATTCCTAGTTGTTAATGACTATAGCAAATTTCTCAGTTCCTTCATTGCTGAAACAATTGTTGCACCAGACTTTCTAGATATGCATAATTTTTATCAGGTCTCTGTATAATGAAAGCTGCATTGAATCTGTTCCAGGTACAGAATTCTGTTTCTTAGTTTGTTCAGAGGAACAAAAATGCACCGAATCTCCTATTCAGTAGAATTTCATTATAGATATGAAAATGTCTCTTTCTTTTGCACTATTTCACAATGTTCCTGAGGATATTTCAAATCCAAAGAACAATAAAGCCAGTTCTAAGAGTGACTTTCAGGATACTTCTTCAAAAAATGGTTCCTGTCCTGAAAATGAAACAAATTAAATAGTACCTTTTGGAGAAAACTGTAGGTATTTTCTAAGTTTAATAGAAAACCACATAGCCTGTTACATCTGCATTGCAAGGAGACATGAAATATTACTAATTAATTAGGACTGATTGTGGAATGGGGGAGACTTCCATGTTCCTCCTGTCATAAAACTACTTGAGACTGTTCCATTGTTGTTTATCGTATAGTAAACCTGACCCTGTAGATGTGGAAATGCAGTATGCGCTCTAAAAGTGTTGGTAATCCTCTTCCAGTGTCAATGTTTTTAGATGAATCAGTGTCTGTAAAGTACATGAAAAGAACTGCTGGTAAATGTATTAATGAATTAAGCAACACCTTCCGGTTTTCCACATATAAACCACAATTTTAACCCACTGTGATGCTGAAGCATTTCATTTATTCATATTAAAACATCAGATAAGACTTTCTTTCTCCAAAACCAAGCAATTGCTCTTTTGAGCAGTTACAGGAATTTCAGTGTAGTGCTGTGGGTTTTCTCATGGTGCCAGATGCTGACGGAGAAGAAAATGGGGCAGGAGAATATAAAATCTTTAATGGGGCAGATTTTCATGTCATTGAGGAGTAGTGCAGTGGAGGTGCAGTACCATCAGGTCAGGGTTGCACCTACTCACAGAATCTCTATTTTCATAACTGCAATTGGCAGCTGGAAAACTGATAATGTGCAGGTACTTCTCTCATTTTAGAGAAGAAATGCTACAGCTGAAAGGGAGATTTTTCAGGATGCTTCTATCAGGGGCCTAAAATCCTCTCTTTTATAATTTTCCATAGGAATGTGGAAAGTGGTGGGGATTGGCACATTACAGATGCACTTTAAAACTTTACAGATTTGAAGTCAGTGGGTGTCTTTCTACAGTTTTGGGATCCATCTGTTACTATATCAGATAAAGACTGGGGGAAAGAACTTATTGGTATTTTTTTGGTTTATAAGGAAAGGCGTTGAGGTTGAAACATAGCTGCAAATATGAAAATACTTGCAACAAAAGGAAATATGAAAGTTTAGCTTTTGTGCTACTTCACATTGGGGAATAGAAAAATGTTAAAAACTTAGAGTCTTTGGAGATAATATCTCAGAAGCTCTTAAAGTGAGAGAACGGGCTGGAAGGGCAAATATAAAGGGGAAGTAGGAAAGCAGAGGTTAATTTCATCTATTTTTTTACATAAATGACAGATTTCTTTCTGTTTAAAATCCCCACTGGCAGAACCAGGGAGAGCTCCCTAACTGGAGATGGTATAAAAAAATGAGTATTTCCAAAAGCAGCAAGCGGAAAAGATGCAAATATTCTGTAAAATTTTAAGTGTTTTATCAAGGTTTCAATTTCTTTCTTAGCAAAAATGTGTAATTTTAAAGTGATACAGTCCTCAGGCAACGAATATTTAGTGTCAACAAATTATGCAGGATTCATACATCGTATTTTTTGAATTTTCTGCCATTAAATACAAATCTTTTTGTTACTATGGCAACCTTGATACGATCTGAAATGTATACAGTATTAGATACAAAGGGTCAAATTCAGACCTGGTATCTCTCATGGGATGAATGTGCCTTCTTACGCATCAAGTTCATTCCAAAGCAAAGGGACTGACCAGTGAAATAAAGTCAATCCACTAGCTTTTTTGTCACCTTCTTCACAGCTACATTTGGATTGTAGCCAGGAAAAAAGTGACATGCACCTAAGTTTATCTTTCTTTGTGCCCCAGATTAAGAGCCAGTAGTGTATTGGTCATGTGGTTGTGATGAGAGCATCCTTAAAGCCATGAAGTTGCTTCAGACCTCTATAGACATATTGCTACACGTAGCCTGTGTTCTTTCATGGCTAGTCAAAAATGTAAAAATAGTAAATGACTTGTCCAAATCCACTCGAGTCAGTGGCAAGCCCAGGACCAGAATATGGCATTTCCTGACATCCTGTCTCATACTTAAGCAGGTAATCTGCCCCTTTCAGTATATCACAGGTTTTTAATTACTGTGAATCTATTTACTACTATTATCACATCTAAATAAGACAGATAATGTTTTCTGTTGCAAAGCAAGAATAAGGTAAGAGCAAGGTTTAGTACTAACCATGTGCCTCCCCTGTAACAGGGATACTAAATGATTCATGTTCCAAATTTGCTGTTGGGAAAGGGAACATCATAACCTCCTTAAGTTCTTACTAACTGATTTTGCTTTCTTTAAAATGTATTTTGTTAAGTAAGCAAAACATCAAAACTTCACATACTCCGTGACTGATGACCTTTCTCATAGACTCTGTGAACAGGAACAACTGAAGAATATTGGAGCAATTAAGAAGTTTCTGTACAGGCTATACACTTATCAAAATGACTCGGACAGGCATTCAGCTGGATCATCGCCCCTTATACCTTAACTGCTGTCAAATCAACTCTAACAGCACCCATGAAGACTATTTTTAGGCACATCAGCAAAAATGCCACTGTGAACTTTGAGCAGCAATTACAGGCATAAAATATATTGGCCTTGCAGTGATTTAGGATGAACTCCTCGATAGCATCTGTCCAGACACTAATATCTTACCATTTACTATTTTTCCTTGCCTTACAGGTATTAGCTGTTAAGTTAGCAATCACATATTTCCAGACAAGAACCGGTCTTTTTAAAGTGTAAAAGCTAAACTAATCATAGTGACATAGAGCATTTGTGTGGAAACTCTCCCTTTGAAATGCCAATTACTAATGCAAGTAAATCAATGGAATGGAAAGAAATTTAGGCCAGATGGCAGTGAAATGAATAAGTCTATTGGATGTTAATATCTGCTATTCTGGAATTGTTTTTTTAACATCTCTTTTTAGGAAGGCAAGACTGGAAGAGACCTTCTTGGGCATTGAGTCGTGCTCTTTGCTATTTATGGCATTGTCATCTATAGTCTCTTTCCTGAATTTACCATCCTGTTTTGTAGCAGTGAAGTTCTTATCCTCATTGCTTCTGTTACAGGGCTCTTCTAAAAATGATTGGCTTTAATATTTACAAACCTTAAAATACAATCCTAGAACAGTTGACCAGAAGGAACCTCTGGAGGTCATCTGGTTGAGATCCCACTTGGAGCAGGGCCAGCCTAGATCAGGCTACTCAGGGCCTTGTCTATCAAGTTTTGAATATCTCCAAGGACGAATATTCTTTCAGTTGAAGTCTGAAAACGTCAGTGCCAAAACTGGCCTCTAGGTTGAATAGATGTTGTTGTTCTCCATTGCTTGTACCTTCATTTTATTTATAAAATATAATCATATTCCATCTCAGCCTTCATTTCGTAAGGAGAGGATTCCCTTATTCCAGCTTGTCTCTATGTTTGTCTTAGTTTTCTCAGTCATTGACACCAGTTGGCTTCTAGATAATACCCAAAGTGTTTTAAAATTAACTTCTTTGTATTTTGTATTCTTGAGTCTTGTGCCTGACCTCATGGTAACATCTCATACATCATGGTGATGCATGAATTCAGCCGAGTAACAGTTTGGGTAAGTCTGCAATGAACAATGCAGAACTTTCATTTTTCTCATTCTGAATGTGCTCTCTGGGTAAATGCTTCTGTAATATTTTGAGGATCCAAGCTGGATCAATGTTTTTTGCCAGATAGCTACCCCTTCAGGTAATCCAGCAGTATAGAGCAGTATATAACACCCTAAGCCAAAAAGTTTTGTCTTGTTTTGTTTTTTGTAAAAAACTTTTTTAGTGGACTGCCAAGATACCTTCCAGGTTTTTCTCAAGTTCTTTTGTGCTGACACATTCTGTAAATGGAGATTTGAAGAGAAATATTTCAAGGGCACAGAGTATTTCAGCCTAGAAATAAATCAGTGGTATGTATTAAGCATAAAAGGGTTTCCAAAAAGTTAGGTACTGTCAAGTGGATATGAGTAATGTATTTTTAAATTTGGGGTTGGGGTTTTTTTTTTTTCTTCTTTTTCTCCCCTTACAACACTCTTACTTTCCTTTTAAATAATTTTGTGTTTTTTCCTGTAACTACACAAATTGATTCAATATATTTGAGTTGTTCCTAAAGCAAGCAAAATGACCAATCCACTTTTCATAAAGAGAAACATGAATTTCAGTTTCCTTGTGGTCTTTAAATCCTCTTTTTCTCAAGCTAAATTCTCATTGCAGTTTATGAAAGAATGTTCTCTGGGTACAGACAGAAGCCTGGCAGAAAAGAAAAATAAATAAACTCTAGGCTATAGAAAGCACAGTCTAGAAAGATCTTAGCTAGCAAAGTTATTAGCAGATTAAGGAGGTAATCATGAAACTCCTTGTTTCTCCAACCACCTAGGAGAACCACAATGAGGAAGAGGGACAATTTCTTTGAGAGAATGGCAAACACTGAATTTGAATCAGTGCTCACTGAAGTCAAGGGGCAGAGAAGTGAGATGCAAATAGAGCTAGCCATTGACTGGGTGACAATGCTGCTGCTACCATTATGCACATGGTAACTGTACCATGATATTAGCAGCTTTGTACATTTCTATGCAATCCATACATACTCCCTGTTCCCAACTTACTCTTTTCATGATACACCTGTTCTTTCTCTACAGAGCTACAACCACAGTTTTTCTTTGACTGCTGATGACCTCTCAGTAACTCTGTCTAGGTTGAAGGTGAAACGTCTTTATCTGCTAAATGAGGGAGCTTGCTTTCCACAAGAGACAGTCTGTTTCTTTGCTGAATGCATACAATATAAATCAAAGTATGTGCCATTATTAATAAATAAGGCATTGGGTAGGCTTTGTCTGGAAGTCTTGTTGAAAGTACTGATTGCTATCCAATAACTTCTGAAAAATGCATAATTGCCTTTGGGATATTGAAGCATGGAATAATTAGAGTGCAAGTTTGAGAAAGCAGAGTTATAACAACAGAGAGGTACTATTTGCTGCAACTGGTTAATATTCTTTTTCCCCCACCTCCTGATTTATCTATGAATATTCTACACTTAAGTGTTTCAGAACACAAAATAAATTATCGATTATTTTCTGTAGATACATTTCAAAACTGTGCTAGTGCTAGTTATCTAAAATCGCTGGTGTTTGACGCTGATGCACTTCAGGTTTCTGATATTGATATTTAGGATTTCAGGCCAAGTAGTCAGAAAATGAATTGACTGCTACTGAAAGGAAATTTTGTGTGGCAATGCTAAATTCAGATGCAACATCCATAGTCTAATTAGAACTGAGCATCTCTCAATTCTCTCAAGCTTTAATCCTTGCACAGAAACTGCAATTGTGCTATAGCTGGTTACAAACAGGAAAGTTATTTTTTCTGGCTATTACTGGGAAAGACTGGAGCAAATGGGCTTTTCTGCTCATGAAACCTTCAGTGCCTGCTTGTATGCTTCCTTTCTCTCTAGAGAAGGGGAGAGCTGGTCCCTGATATGCCCATAGTTTTGTTTCCTTCTCTCTCCAGGTCTATCTTCTGTAGGATCAATTGTTTACAGCTGTGGAAAGTATGGGAGAGGGAGTCTAATATTTTTTTCCATATTATTTTCCAATCACAACTGTATACTTCTCTGTACATCCAGAACATACATCTACTAGGGAACATCTGGGCTGAACACAGGGTTTTCCAAAGGTGTCATTAAAGCAATCTGCAAAATCTACAGTGAGAACTGCTGTCCAGGTCCCTCTGTGTATTATCTGATTGATAATGCCAGTACATCTTAATCTATCACAACTTTACAAGTAAGCGTGTTACCTTGCTTGGGAAACAGATAATACAGTTGTAGGAAAAGAGAAGATTTAACACTTAACAACAGTGATAAGAGGGAAAACAGCATATAAGTGCAGAATAAAATTGTTTTCTGTTACAGCATTAAGCTGGAAGTGCATTATGGTCTTGGAGTTTAACAGAAATCTTTAATTAAGGATGTCATTGGCACGATAATCTTTTGTTTTGATAGCCTGTACACTGACTTTTACAATATGTTGCACCCTTTTTTTTAGTTTGCAAATTCTCAAACTAAAAATCTTTCAGCAACATGTGCTTGTTCTTCAAATCTCATCTTATCTCACAAGTATGAATGTTACAATTAGCAATTCAGAACTCTTTATATCTTAGTAACCATGCATAAAAATGAATTCAAGCAAAATGTAATTTAGAATAATAATAACATGCTTTCCAAATGTTTCCTACATTAATCATGGTGAAGACAGTTACTATAGTACCACTGCTGGATTTTATTGAAAATAAAGTAATTCAGTGTGGTACATGTTCTCTTGAGGGTGTTACTGTTTGTTTAAAAGAAGTGAAGGATGCAAGTATGAGACAGTAAAAGAACCTTCTATTTTCTGTTGAGTGAATTCAATGCTTAGTAACATTTTGATAGAAAAGCAATACAGCAGTGTTTATTTTCAGGAAAAGGTTCTGAACTTTGCTATTTGTCAATGGATATTTCCAAAATTTACGTACATATGAGTCAAAAAGAATAAAGCATGTGTACTAAGTTTTCTGCCAAAATAAATATTAGACCCAAGACAAATAGTTCACCCAAGTTATTAACTGTGTGGTAAATAAATCTATCGAAGTTTGCTTACTGCTGTTTACCCAAGGCATTTTTCTGACTTGAGGCTGAATATACCACCCAGACTTCCAATTAAATGTCACCGAGGAGCCTGTAAAAAGGTTTGGCTCCAAAAACACACACAGGTGTCATAGGCCAGATTTTTTGGTAAATGTGGTTGTAACTTGGTTACAAATTTTCAAAACCTGGTTCCTGATGTATTAAACGAGGTTCCAGTACAGTTTATGCATACCAGTCTTTAAGGATGTGTAAGGCCTTTACAAAGGCACCTTCGTAGCAGCAAACACATGCTCCCTACTCAATCGGTACTTCTGTGGGGAAAAAACTTTACTCGTTTTGTTGCTTGAGATGATGTGGCTGTCATGCCCCAGATTCTCATAATCTAGAGGGAATCTAATTCGGTGCATCTTGGTTTTTGCACATTTCTGTCAGTTGGTCCATCTTCCTCCCCACTGCATCCCCATGTGTTAATTGCCTTCATTCTGTTTTCCTGCTAGATGTTAATTTGATGCACCTGCTTTCATGCTTTGGACCATCATTTAGTTCAACTTGTCATTTATATTACTGCTGAGTTAAGTTAAACTTGTTATTCCAGGTCTACAATCAGCTGTTTCTCATAGTCAAATTGTAAATAAGTTACTATCAATAAATTAGATCCACAGTCATTTACCAGTGTATGTGTCATGGTCTCAGGAAGTTTTATGTGACACTGAAGAAAATACAAAGTCTTATTAATCTCTGACCTGGCACACACTGGAACTTGAGTCAAAACAGAGACAAAAGACCTTGTCCTGGCTCTTCAGGCTTCTGGAAGAGCTCAGAAGCAGCTGGGAGCTGGTATAAGAGGCCAGCTGGGGAGTCTCCCTGTGGAGGGAGAGGGTTGAGGAATTGTGCAAAAGCAGCTTTCAGCCAGTGGATGGGATGCGGCAAGGAGGAGTAAAAAAAGCTTTGGGATGGGTATTCACGTGGCTAGCAGCCAGGATGCGTATAGTGCTCCTAAATTTCAGATGGGTTAGTTTTTAGCACAAGACCAGCTGGATAGAAGGCTTTCCTCCTTCCAGTGGGTTGTCTTCTGCATATGTTGCATTTCTGTACTTTATATAAACTGTTTTGTAAAATTTGCAGATTTGGAATGGAGGCAAAGGATGAAGTTAACTTTATTTCCAGATTAATAAAGCCTTCTGCCCAAGATTTTGGTCCAGACTCTTGAAATGCTAAAATTCACCTTATTTCCTAATGAGGTGCTACAAAAGCCTCTGTTTTCTTTCCCATTGTATGCAGTGTTCATTAGAATGAGGTAAGAGAAGGCAATAGAAACTCAAGTGGCCTTTTTGGCACCTGAGTTACACATGAAAAAGAACTGCTAAATCATCAGCTCAAATCTGAGTGTTAATTACTTACTTTGCTTCATGTTAGCACATTAAATGTGTCGCAAAAATATTTTTCTGTTTAGCTGCTGTATGTGTATGATGTAGTTTGCCAAGTGTTTCCTGTTGCATAATGTGAATTTTCTTTTTGTAGTCATATTTTATTTAAACTTATGTACCAGGTGTCTCCAGTGGAAATGTAAGTCTCGAACCGAGCCTTTAATGCTTACTTAACTTCAATAAGTGAAGAAGAGTTTTCACAAAATCCAGCTGAAAGAATATTATAGGGTCAGGTGAAGTCTTGTAATTCATAGGAAAAGTATCTCTCCATGTGGAAATTCCTGAAAGATGTTTTAGGAGGATGCTGGGGCCAATCCTGCTTCATACTGAAGTAGGAACTTAGAACTGATTGTCAGATCCAGACTGCAGCATCTCATTATATATATATATTTTTTAATATAATTCTTAACAGTGGCCCTGTACAAGGTCCTGTTTTGTTCCTTAGCTATTGCCTAGTATTTATAGAGCTTTTATTTTCCTTCTGGCCACAATCAAAGCTGGATCTTTTCTTTGAAACTTTTTTTTGGTAATCCTGCAATTCACATCTCTCTGAAATATCTGCTAAGGCTCATGTGACATAGAAGAGGCAATCGTAGATAAAAGAGAAAAATGGATAGACTGTAAAATAGCACCTAGAAGAAAAGTAATTTTCTGAGATTCCTAAATAAATTGCTTTCTAATTTACAAATAATGCAGCACATATTTAAGTTGTCATAAAGAATGATTACTGAATACGGAGCTCAGAATTCATAATAGACCAAAAGCATATATGGAATTGTTGAGAAAAAAAAATAAAAACACAGAACTTCTAATATTTAACTGCTTTCCTTCATAAATCACTTGCTAATAAATGCAAAACAGTGGGGCATCAGAAGCAAAATAATTCTTTAAGGAAAATAACTTTCAAACCCACTTTTGTCTATCATAAATTCTACTGCAAATAGTAGTTATAATGCCTCTATTTTGCATATTAAAGAAAACTTCAGACTGTTTGCCTCTCTTTTGCTTTCTTCTGTTGTCAATCAGAAACAAGGATCAACATATTTGGATAGATTGAAGATAAACTGTTGGTCCAATCTTGATGTAGCTTAACTTAATAGCAAAAGCTTCTTTAGATTCCTTAAATATAAAGTCACCTGCTGAACTGTTAACAGTAGTATTGCCACAAGGATAAGCTGGAACAAAGGCTCTGACAAAGCTAGCGTGTTGCTAAGATCCAGCTAGTACAGCTCTTCAAAAGTGAGAGATTCTACATGTCTACCAAAATCTTACAAGAGAAACACAGGCCTATACATAATTACAGCTGCTGGTAGATGTCATTATAAAGCCCTGGTTCAATTCTGTTTTAAAGCAGCCTTGGAGTTCCTCTTGTCCTGAAAACTGTTGTATTTACACAGAAGGCACATGGAAACTCATACTGCAGTGCTTTAAGAGAACTTTTAAATTGAGCTTTGAGCATTGGTCTTACTAGCATTGAAGTTAATACAAGCTTTGTTGGAAGCTGAAACACCTATGCTTTCATCCACAAAATATGGCATACAAGAAGAGGAAACAGTGCTAATGTTAGGGCCCATTGGAAAATGCAGAGGAGCAGAACCAGTGTGTTCAAACACAAAATACTAAGGCAAAATGCTACATGATATCAAAATCATTTTTTAAAATTAAGCTGTTCTGATATTTAAATATTTGGCCACCTACAAGAATGTTTTGACACCTCAAAGTGCTTGGTTGACAATAATTATTTACTAACCTTATCCTTCAGGCTTGATAGACATACTTTGCTTACTAGTGTCCAAAATACTCTGCCTCCACCAGAGAAACCTATTTCCAGATATAGCTAAGACAGAATGCCTTTGAAAAGTCTCAGAAAGATAGGAAGTTGCATCGGGATACAGGGAGCATGAAAAGAGGAAGTATTCTCTGCTGTATTTTGATGAATCAGCTCATTTAGCAGCTGATGATTCTTGGCACAAGGCTATCTTTTTGGGTTTTTTTCATGCTAACCTACTCATGGTTTCAATGGTGGTTTTATTCCAATAAGGACTAGAGAATGGAGGCCCTGTCAACAGCCCCAGGTTACTGTTGATTCTCTGAGTTTGCTTCATCTTAGTAGGTGTTTGTTATCAAAGCACATTTTTCCTATTTTTTTTGTTTCAATATCCTTGATAGGACCTTCTGTCTCTGATGTAAGAGCTTGTATGTTTTTGTTACTGGGAGGCAGAAATTTTTGAAACTTTGTGCTCAATCTTGTTATTGCTGCTCCAACAGCTTTTGTGGTGGTCAATATTACATGGGTGGAGTAACACAGACATTTTCCAGAACCCATGAAGTGCACAAGGACACACTGAGAGAGTGGAAATAATAGCAGTGGCCATCTGTGTTCTTTGTTATTGTCAGTGTAGAGACAGTGAGTCTGTTCACTATTGCGAGCCTGATATGCACCATGGCAACAGAGGGATGATTATAAGTAATGCAAGTCAAAGGATATCAGGGATGTATAGAAATGAAAGGAATTCCCTATTTCTGAACCCAAAAGCTAACCTTTAAATGGCTCTTGGTAGTCGTATTTTCAGGACTCAGTTCTTCATGTTTCTGCTCATTCCATCTCTAGGGACAAAACCAGGAAAAGAACTGTCTGTGGAAGCTCAATGCAGGCAGTATTAGCAAAGTTCTAGAGAGGTAAGTGGTTTTGAATTCCTTATTAAACTCTCTAGATTGTAGTGGAGCTAAAGCTAAATGTTAAGGCTAGAATAAAGACAGGGTTAGGAAAAGTAGGGGCTGTATGTCAGACTAAGTGCAGTATTCAACAAGATCCAAATATGTAAGCATAGGTCTGGTATAAGTAGAATTGAATTAATTGTTCTTTACTTCTGGCTGGTTCCTATGTTTCACGAAAGTTTAGGGTTAGAAACCAACTCTAACGAGATGTACTTAGTAGCTCCTTATCCCGAACGAATCACAGTATTCTGGAAGTTCCAGAAGGGTAAACTGAGAGTTGACGTAAATGTCTTTTGAATTCTTTAGTCTTGATTTCTGATTTATAGTAGGATCTGAAGCCCATGTTAAACCTAGGGTTATATTTAGGATTAGGAGCAGTATGGCTAACAGCCTGAATGACTGTAATAAGAGGTAAATTCTGGAAAGTAAATTGAAACTTAGCACCAGCGTTTCAAATTTCTTGATCTTATTTTTTGTGTTATAGTAGGGCCTTAAGCCGATAGCACCTGGAGTCAATAGTAGCATGGACAACATAAAGTGAATGTTTACAGTATTTGTTATATTCTAAAGAGGTTAACTGAGGCTTGGTAATAATGGCTTCCAATTACTTATGAGTAAGTTGTAACAGATCATTATAACTTCATGCCCTTATTGGAGTTCCTGAATATTTTTTGAAAGTTCTGTTGTCAGTTGGAAAACAAACGTATATAGTTTTGAGAGTTAACAGGTACAAATTCAACTGGCATGACCCTTTTTTCTTCAGGCAGTTGCTGATTTTCAAGCTTGTATTCTTACAAAAGGGCACTTAGAGTTATGACCTCTTCTTCCCTGTAGGAATTGTTTATTTGTTTTTTTAAAATCAGTGACAAAGTTACGTATGCAGAGGTTGCCATTCCTCATATGGTCTTAGAGCCAAATTTTATGTCAAAAGTTTTGCACAGAGGTTTTCAACCTTATTTTCAGGTTCCCAGTAGTATCTTATAGCCGTTTTCACATTAGTGCTGGCAAGAAAGAATGTTAAAAATTCTGTAAACCTACCTCAAATTGCACATGGTGGTGAACATCAAGTTTCCCATAGAAATATGTGCGTGGAAAAGAGTGCATGTGTGTGCCTGCGTGTTGCCTGTCTTCAGCTGCTGCATAAAGCTTATTCATGTTATTGGATATGGGGACTCTTTCTGTATATTGTAGTCGTGTTGTAAGCTCCAGTGTTAACAAGTGCTAGTTCAAGTTCTGTTTTCTTTTTATATCCATCCTGAACTGAAATTCCAAGAAGTTGAAAGGCTAACACTGCAATATTTTAAAAACATGATTCTGTTTTCACTTAGAAGCTTTCTCAAAGGCATAGCTTCTATGCAGGACATATTTTCAAGGTAGAGTTTCTAAGAAGTAGTAGAAGGGATAAAATTCAAATCAACTGACTGCTGATTACATGGCCACTTAATAAAGAACTGTTCCAGAGTTTATGGGGACCTTGTAGAATTCTGTTATAGTCAATAGAAGGATGGTCCTTTTCTTGTGATGCCATCCGAATCCTAAAATGTTGAGGTACCCCTACACCACAGATTGCTCATCTTATTTCTCGACTGCTTAATTGGCACAGTTTAAAAATTATGATGTTATAGAGATATGACAACTTGAAATGTTTAGTATGAGAACTGATGCCCTTTTGCATGAAAACATGAGGTAATTTTTCCATTTAAGGAGGCATTTAAGAAGAAGCTTAAGTGGTGTTATCCAGCTTGGCTTTTCTTTTCCAAAGCAGGGAGTGTCCTCAGTGTAGAGATGTCTCCAAATGTATTTAAAGTTTAGTACGAGATAGATGTTTTCCCACCAAAATATCATGTTTTCACAGCTTAGAAAACAACTGTGGTAACTTCTGCTTCCTAGTAACTAGAATGAGCATTGGATATGAAATTTCCTTAAGGTGTAAACGGCTGGTTTTAACAGGAAAGCCTATTCGAGAATAAACAGTTTACAGTATATAATGAAATGAATAATGTAATTCTTATGGAAGATGGACTTTTTAGCTGCCTCTTCCACAGAAGGTAAAGAGAAACATTAAAAATACATTGGCCGCTGATAGGTTGAATTCATTTTAGCTGGCATAAATAGGACAGATGAGCTATTCAAATGTCTGATGAGTACTATATAATGAAATATTTATCACCTTCTCATGGTCACTGCATGAGAGGCCAATAATTTGTTTTCTCTCAGCACTGGTATTTTGTGGCGCTTATAATAAATTATACATTGCAAGCTTACATCCTTCACCCTTTTTCTATTTACCTATCTAGTCTGAGATCTCATTCATCAAAATGTAGCTGGTTCTGGGACAAAAGTAAGCCTATAAATTCATGTATTCTAAAGAATCATGGAATTTATAATGCATGATGGTGCTGGGGCAATATGGATAGAGTGTAACTACTGAACAGGTGACCTTTAGAGCTGTAAAGTGGGAAATGGAGAGAGCAAAATTTTGAGAAAGGTATAAATATATATAGACAGATGTTAGCCTCGGTCACGCTGTCTGCTGATTTTGATTTAGGATAACACCTCTGGACAATCAAAGCTGTTCAAGTTTTTGCCTATTACTAAGCTTAAGCCAATGCCATGGATTTAGTGCTTATTATGACCATCAAATTCCCTAAAACATTCTTCTATGTCAGGGACATATCAATTATCTTTTATTTGCTTAGCATTGATGTAGAGGATTTAATGAAGGAAATATTAGGATGAAATGAAAAAAGTATCCTCAAATGATAGTCTTCACAGTATTGAGATAGAAAAGCCTCCAGTGCTAAAGACAAGAGACTGTATTTCAAAACCTGAAAGCTTGATTCTGGGATTGCTTCAAAATATGAAGAAAATTAGCACCCTTTGGATCTCAAACATCATTTTTCTTCAGTGTGGAGGGGAAATAAACCTCTTACTTTGCATTGACAGATTTTAGCCAAGGTGCCCTGTTTATAATTCTCAAGAATTACTGCTCAAGACATTAAGATCAAACTGTGCTCCTGTGCAAGAAACAGTGATGTGGTCTTACACTGTGTTCTTATGTGTTAGTGAGCAGAAGTTTTTGTCTTTTGCTGCTTCCAATCAGAAGTCATTTGACCTCAGTGTAGAGATAAGACCACCACTTGCCTCACGTATTCAGGAAACTAAATCATTCAGAGCATTGAGGAGGCTGACAAAGTTCATTATTTACTGCTCAAAAAGTCTTTAGAGATTTATCATTTCTGCAGAGTCCATAAGCCCGTAAATTAATTTCTCATGACAAAATCATTCAAAATGAACAGTCTAAAAGATTTTAAAATGACCTTCTACTTGGATGATACAGGGAAAATAAACCTAGAGCCTTTCTCAATCAATCCAATTGAAATATTGTATAAACTTTGACCATGCAGTCCTGTAGTAAGGTACAATTTGTGGCGTTTGTGTTGCCCAAAGACACGTGAAATTTATAATTCACATTTTGTTTAATGAGAAACTTGGGCATCAGGATTCTTGTGCATATGGAACATAGCATTTCAGTTTAACAGTATCCTGTCTGAGGGATCAAGATTGCAAGTCTTGGAAAGCCACACTTATATTTTAGAAATCCCAGAATTTTTAAAGGCTTTCAATTTACTGATCCCAATGTTTTTACAAGTTGGCAGGGCCAATTTTTAGTTCCATAATTTCAAACGATCTTCCGAGCATGTCCAAACAAATCAGTGTGTCATAGGTCTAGAAGCAGCAGTGTATTTCTGTCTTGTTCTTGTGACATCCCTGGAGATTACATAGTCTCCGTAGCGTCAGTGTAAGTCCCAAGCTGGCAATTAGATGCCCAGGTGATACCTGTGGAGTCAGGAAACTTTGAAATATTAACTATGTAGTTAAAGTACACCCACACAGAGATCGTTGGTTTCTGAAATTTGATTTTTAAGAAGGCATGTGATACTGATATTAAAACTAATTTGCTTGATGAATAATTTTCCCATTTCCAGGGGAAGAATGCTTTCAGATTTGCAGTATCTAATCTACTGGTGTCGTCTTCAAATTATTATTTGTCCATCATAACCCTGTGGTCCCACTGGTATAATTTGCTATTATGTAGATACTTTTTTTTTTTTTAAGAGTTACCAGCATTTCCACTTAACAAAGGTTTGGTTCCTTGCTTGAAAATACTGTGGTAAACATAGTATACCAAGAAATTTTACTTATAATTGTATAGACAGATTTTGTTAATGTTAATTCCATAGTATAGGGACAGTCCCATTAAGATCTTTAAAAGTAAATTTATTCTTGTGAAGAGAGCAAAGAAAAAAAAATGACAAAAGTAAAAGCTGTTAGTCCTGCATCAGGATCCCTGTGTACCGAGTACTGTGTAAACACAGAGAAAGCATGTGTTGTCTTTGCATATTTTATTAATACATAATTTAGCATAGCTTTAATAACTTTTTAAGGAGTTAGTGGAATGATTTGTTACAAATAAATTATCCAGTAAAATAGCCTTTTTCCTTTAATTGCTTTTGTTTGTATATACACATGCAGATAAATACATATAGTCATAACTGGTAAATGTGTTTGTTATTTCTGTAGGCAAATTTATGCTATCAGCTGTTTTTAGAACTGCTCTGTTTACAGTTCATGGAAGGATGGGATTAAATACAAAGAAAAGAGCAGCTCCACTGCTGCTTACTTTCAACACTGACTTGCCCATTATGCTTTGAAAACGTTTTCCTTTTTCCATTCTACTACTGTTTCTGTAATCAATTACTTTAGACTTCTGCCTGAATCACACTTTTAGTTTTTTTGTGGGGTTTTTTTTCAGGTGAATAATAAATTATGAACAATGGGTAATCACTTCTTGGTAAGGAAAATTTATGGAGTTAATGATGAAAATTTTTGACTTTATGAGGAAAGCCAAAGTAATATTGGCCTCATCTAAAATAGTAGGATCATTTGGTCCAACAATGTGCTCATGAATAATTTTTGAAACTATGCAAACTTCATTTTTTTAAATTTCTATTGTTATAAGTGGAATAATATTTTGATTACTATTATAAGTATGTTAGTAAATAGTATAAATGAAAATCATCTAATCATATCCTAGAATAACAATTACGTTCTCAAACTTCAGTCTTTTACCACACTGGACAAGGATGACATAAAAATATATACTTTTGATCTTATAAATAGCTGTTTTTTTCCTTACTCTAGATAACAGAACTTAGTTGCATGAAATACAGTTTTCAACTTTGTCATAGTCATGACATCAAAAGGTAATAATGCTTCCAAGGAACAAAATGAGAACTACAGCATTCTCTTAACCAATTTTAAAACTTGAGAAAAGGTAGAGAATATGTACTGGAACTTGATAAATAAAGCCAGATGTTTGTGTATTGAAGGTACCAATATACAATAAAGGTATTTACCCCTATAGTGATTACAGAAAGAAGTAAACCTGCAAAGATTACTTGATAAATGATTTTCTATAAAGTGTTCTATTAAAAATCAAGGATGATATTCCTAAGACTTTAAACCTGTGGGCAGTGTGTTTATATAAAAAGTACCTTAGCTTGTCACTTGAATTTTGACTTCAGGTTCTTTATCTAAGCACCTGTGCACTCTCTTCTTGTTATTACAGACTACTTTAAATATATATTTCACTATAAAATTACACAGCCACTTTCTGACTTTTTTAGGAGCGGATTTCCTGGGAGAGGGAGGGCTATAAGGGAATTCCCATCTGTGGTTAGAATTGCTCTATGCAGCTGATGTTTTGATTTGAGTAACAACTAGCTTGCTCTCTCCCTTACTAAAAACATATCTTCAGGATTACACAGTCTTGACAGACTTCAGTGAGAAATTGCTACAGTACTTACCCTACTTCATAAACACCTACCTAGACCGGTCTTTAAATTTGTATTCATAACATAGTCCCTCTCTCAGAAAGGGTAACTGCTCTACTTAAATACAGCATAGTAGGCTTTCCTTTTTTAGTCAGGTTACAGCGCTAGAAGAGCCTTAGAGTCTGCTGTGCAGTTGTGCTGATAAATTATTTAATGGTGGAAAGAAGTTGGCTACTTGAACTTTCTTATTCACCCATGCTGAAATACCAAACTGGGTGAATTTGTATGTAAGGCCATATAAACTGAACTACTTATCCTATTTACAAACCCCTGTTTTTCCTAATGCTTGTCACCAAACTATGGACTCTGATCTCTTGCAAACATTTATGCTTGTTTCTGCTGGTATAGAAGTTCCAATATGTCTGTTCTGCAAATCTGTAGCCCTTGTGGGAGCTGGGGCTGAAGTTAACAACTCTGCAAATGTGAAATTACACAGAGTACTACTCTATTCTAGAAATATTACAGGATGTGATGATACTTTGATCAATAAAGACTGAATGCAGACATGAGCAAAGACTTATAGAAGAGAGACTGTTTTTCTAAATGTATTTCTCATCATACATATATTTTGCATATATAAGTAGGAAGGCTCTTTTGATAATTGACTTGCATATAGTTGTACGGACAGTGCTTACTCCTGCTTTAAGGAGAAGAATATACTGCCACAACAAAGCAGAATGAAAGATGCTCTTCTAAGATACAGTATAGGCTGTCTGTTAATGAATTCACACTATTTCATTTTGGTAATACAAATGTTTAAATACCAACCCCTACTATCTTAAGAGATTGTAAAGCTCCAGAAAAAGCAACAGAACCCCAAAGTACTCATCATATGTCAGGAGACAGCTAAAACTCTTATTTTCAGGAGTACATCAGAGAGAATATAGTAAAATATGAGACTGTGGCTCTGTGATATGTCATCTGTATGCTAGTTTAACATTTTAATACAAAAAGTGGTTTTAATTGAAAATACTTCCTGTTTTTTTCTGAAAAGACTATTGTTATGGTAGAATTAATATCAAATTTTTCTAGTTATAAACAATTACTTCTGTTCTGCAGTTTAAAAATTGCCAAACTGTTTTCTATCTATATTTTTTAAATGTCCCTTACTAGCAGGTGTATGTCATGAATGCTAAAATTTACTTTGGGATGAACCCATCTAGCCAGTCATTTCCAAGAAGAGTTATTATCATGTTGTTTGTATTGAAAACATATTAAAACTCAAATAGTTCAAAAGCATAAGCAGGCACAAAGCAAAGCCTATTGTGGTACTGTTTACCAACAGATTTATAATTACAAAATAAATTAAGCATGAAATGGAACACTTTTCATTTTCTGCCATAATAGTATGAAATATTTGATGTTTCTTTACAGATTATTTTGGAAAAGCTTTCAAAGTGAATAATTCTGAAGGTTGTCATGGTATTTTAGCAGAACCTAAACATATCTCCTTTAAAACACCCATGTCCTTTTTCCTACAGATAATCAGAATGCCCAAGGAAGGGAAAGAGGCTATTCTAGAACTCAGTCCTCCAATCAGAATAATTACGATGCATGAAATAATTAATTTCATAAGAAATAGGGAATGCCAGTATTTTCTCTCTCATAAATACCTTCATTTAAAACTGCAATACAAAATTATGGAATACCTTAAACAGTGTAAGAGTTACACGCTTTTTTGAATTGAAGGCCACATCAGAATGCCTCTAGTCCTATGTACCTACAATTATGATAAAGAAGTACAGATTATTCTCAGTTCATCTGCCTGTCTTTACATAAGCAATACTGTCTGTGCAAAATATATCATAGGAGATTGTTTCATTCGTTAGTGTTCTTAAATGAATTTGTTAGTATGTATGAAAAATATTAACAGGTTTCAAATTTGGGAACTGGATATTCCTTTGAAAAACAGTATAATGACAAATATAAGACCTCTGCTGTATCTATATTAATGATAATATTTAGTGTTTGGATGCAGCTTTCTAGTAACAGATCTCAAAGTACTTTTAAAAACACACAAAAATCCATACCTTGGGTATTTTTTGGTTTGGGCTGGAGGGGCTGAGGTTTGGGGGTTTGATTTGTTTTGGGTGGTGGGTTTTTGTTTTTTTTTTTTTGTTTTGGTTTGCTTTTTTTTAAATGAAGCAGCAATTTATGTCCAATTCCCCTGCAGTCGTTACACTTCTTGACTTTTTTGAGCGTTCTGGCGTGAGCTATTCTGTCTTATTGTGCAGCAACAAAAGATACGCAAACCTAATTTTGAGTGATACACGTAACTTCTACTTATACGAACTCTGCCTTTTCCTATCTTTTTTGACCTTTCCATGTGAACCTAAACTTGAACTACAGTGTTTGGTGGAAGTCAAACTAAGGGACAAATATGTATTTGTCCAAAGTAATATGCAGAACATTAGAAGTTTTGAAGGTGAAAAGGGATGTGTTTAAATTTGGTCAAAATATTGATAATTATAAGTTTCATCGTCCTTCCTCCATATTAAGAGCAAAGGAACTGGGAGACACGGACACATGCATACGCAGGCATTCAGATGCACAGAAATATTGACACTGCTACTTGTTACTGCATGAAGTAAAAACAACAGGCTGGAGAGAAAGAACGCTTACTCCTGAAAGCAACTTTTGCAGGGAAACCTATTGAGCTGCAAAAGAGCTCAGAAATGTTCCATACAACTTAACTTTACAATAGAGTTGCATTTTTTCCCCTTTTCCCCTAAGTATACACCTTTGAAAAATTATTTGGATCATTCAGATCACACTGAAGTAAAGAGAAATTTCCCCTTATTTCAGGTTGCTTTGAATTAGGCATCTCGGATCTGATTTGTCTTTGTATTACTGGACTGAATCAAATATTTCCAAAACTTGTTTCACTTTCTTTATATTGCTTTGTTTGAAGGTGATGTTACTGAGTCTTTCCACAGTAATTATGAACAGACTCAAAAAGTGCTGTACCTTGAGAAAAACAGTCTATAGAAGCCATACCTGGACACTGAAACCTTGCTTACGAGCCAAATGTACTGTATGAGGAAAGTCATTCTTAGTTGTCTCCTTTCTAGCATCCTCATCAGTACCACATACTGCATTCCTTCCCTTCAGGTTCACTTTATTTTTGTCTTTTACGCCTTTGCGTTTGAAGAGGAGATTTAATAAACATCCTTTCCAAAGTTGATCCTTGGCAGCTCATCCTTAAGAATTTGGTTTGTGGGATAGGTTTAAAAAAACCCCATCAGTAGTTTGAGCCTTCTGTTGAAGGGAAGGTATGACCTTTCCAGTCTCTCAGGCTACAGAACACCTTGAGAAAGCTGCCTCTTCAGGTATAACAAACAATTTCCCTGTGTTCATGGCTATTGTCTGTATTGTTCATCCTCATAAACAGCAGATATCTTCATTTAACACTTACGGAGTGTAAATAACTGCTGTATACATCCAACAGTAACCAATAGTTTACTGCAGTGAGAAGCTTCCTGAAGGCCAAATTCCTGTCTTCCCAAATAGAAGATGATCTCTGCACCCTGTGTTCTGCACACGGCAGTTAGCGGCAGGGTCATTTATGTAATTAATGCTTGAGCTGATCTCAAAGAATAGACTGCAGGAAAGGCAAAGATCTCAGCGTGAGTTTTGTATTTGTAAATAGCTTACCTATGTGCTGTAATCTAAAGAACTTCTTTCTCCTCATTTTTCAACAAATCTAGCACATATGTTTCACACAGAGGAAGTCTGGCTGTTTTCCCTGTTTCTGACATCTCCTGATTTTTCATTTTCCAACACTCATTCCAATTCAGGAAGATAATGAATATTCAAGAATTCATCTCCTGCTAAACAGTAGGATTTTAAGAGCCTAAACTGCAGTTGGTTGTTTTTTCTTTTTTCCCAACAGAGCCAAATTTGCATTAAATGTCCCCAGATTCCTTAAAAAGGAATCTTTTATAAAGTTAGGCTGTACTACCTGAAGGTCTTGCTCAGCCTTTATTCATTCTTTCTGTGGGCAAACGCTTTGCTTGTTCAGTGGTATTTTTGCCCGTGTAAGGGTCTAAGTGTTTGCCTTCAGAACTGGTCGAAATTTTCATATATGGGGTTTCGAACAGTGGCCAGTGATACCAGTATCCACAAGCTCAGCGTGAGGCGTTGAAGCAGACTGTCGCTGTGCTTTCTTCTGTGCCGCTCTTGTGCTTGACAAAGGCTCCTTGTAAACATCTTGTAAACATTCCTCTCCTCCTCCTCCGTGCTCCTTCAAACTCTCTTTTGCTACAAGAAATTTAACAATAGCAAGGCTTCCTGCAGTGCTAAGTCTCCTGCCCTCGCTAATGCTGTGGTTTTCTTTCCTTGGACTTTAGTGTTCATTTGTATCCATCTTTTTTTTCTATTTTGTACTTTGATTATAAGATCCTTGGCCTGAGAGTCTCTTTGTTCTGTATTTGCATGGTACCTGCCACAATGCGGTCCTGATCCGTTACAGCGTTGTGGTAACGCAGATAGGAATAGCCAGTCTGTAGAGTTTAAAATGGCTATTGTAAGAGCTCTGTCTTTTTTCTTACTTGGAGGCTCTGGGATTTAAGTATCTAGTTATCAGGGTTACTTAAGTTGGCCTGGCCAGTCTTTGGATCTTAGTAACTTCTTTTTTTTAAAAGTAAATTTACTGTGAAGATTCATTCCCATACACTGTCTCCCATAGTGATAGAACAGAAGGTTGTAAATCAAGCAGATTTTAGTGTAAATTATTCAGAGGGTTTTTTTCTCTTCATTGTGTAAGATTCCCTGCAGAATATGACTGCCCAATGAGCTACTCCTGATTATTTCTTGAGGTCCAAAACTATATGTAGTTCACATATAATATATATGTTCCTTTAAAAACAAATTAAAAGGAAGAGGTTTGACTTGGTTCTTTCTCTCAAGAAAGGTGCATTGAATGGATGATTAGCATGCAGTCGAAGCCTTATTGCTGAGCTAATTAATTCAAAACATTTTGAGACATAAGGCTATAATACATACAACTTGACGGTTCTGCATCTTTTTAATCTTTTTAGGGGGTTCAGTACTGTATAACTTTACATGTGAGTAGCTGCTGGCTTTATAATTAAATATTGACTTTATTAAGAAGGTTTGCCTCATTAAAGGTTACTTATATGCAAAAGAGTTTGTAGAATGTATACTGCTTTTTCTGGAGGTGTGGCTTGACTGGGAGACAAAGAAGGGCCTTGTGCTTTGTTTACTTCTAATTTTCTAAAGTGGTGTTGCCTGTAATTAGTAGGTAAACAGACAACAGGTAGTTTAATGGTCATAGCTTCCTAGGCAGGAAAATGACTGTGTTGTTTTTTCCCATGCATTTTAGAAGCTAAATACATAAGCTCACAATGATTTGACTATATGATTTTGAGAAGGTCATAGAGCGAACGAAAAATGTATAGCATGTGCTAAACAAGAATGCAAGCTGCTGGAACATTCTGGATGCAAAACAATGAAATTTCAAGTTACGTTTAAAAATATTCTATCTTCCATTTTCATCAAGAATATTCATATTTCATAGTGAATCATTAGATTTGAAGTTGGATGCTCAGAGATATTCAAGAATACAATTTAGAATGAATACAGCAAAGTTTTCCTTAATAGCTGTGAATTTCCTTCGTGGGATTTTTGACTACTGATTCAGATATCTGTATGCCAAGCTGCTAGGTGTGAGCTCAGAGCAAGCAATTTTATGCTGTGTAACAGTTTTAACAAATATGATCTGAACAATATGAAATCTGACAACTAATCATTCTGAAAATTAGATTTATGTACAGTGGTATGTTCTCCCTCTGTAGTAACTCAGGAACTTTTTCAACATCTAATAAATTTAACTAACAATGAAACCTTGAGTGTGAGTGATGCAGAAAAGAAAATTTGTTTAAATATTATTGCGACCAGTGTGCAAAATCTTTGCAAGGGCTACCACTAACATCTTAAATAAAAGGTGACTTCATAATTTCAACCCAAAGGATAACAGAGATGATTTTGCCTGCTTGTTTTGTGCTGAAGTTAAGCTTTTGTTTTGTGACGTTGACTGTATCCAGACATCCTTGATGCCTTTCATAGGAGTTGCGCTGACTGCAGTCAATTTCTGGCAAAAGTAAATTCTCCATCGACAGACTAAATTTTGTTTGACAGACAGATTAGCCAAACATGGAGTTGTAGATCTCATGGTCTGACTCGGTCATCTTCAACTAGCTTAGGTAAAAAATGTGTCTGAGGCAAATCCTGTTTCTCCAGAATTACTGGACTTCTTAGCTGCAAAGGGAAAGAGTTAGGATTAACATTATGGTTAAAATAGCCAAAATATGCTAAGAGGCAGTGAGAAGGTTTCTTGCGCTATTCCTTTCCTTCAACATATTCAGCTAAAAAGCCTGCAGTAAGTGGTTAGCAGTACTGAATGTGTCCATCGCCTAACATGACTCTAGGAAGAGAGAAAATGTAAGGTGTAAAGATCTATCCTTCCTGTGCAAAAAAGTGACGGTTAAAAGAAGTGTTTCAGCACATGACAGAAATCTTGCTGGAAGCTGCAGTGACAAAAAATGTAACTCCAGGTGGGAAAGGCCAGAAGAAGGACCATCAGACCTCACTTACTTAAAAGGTATAAGCAGGGTCCCTCGGCCAAGGAGGCCTGCAAGTGTTAGGTCTGTATGAAGTTATTTTTTTGCAGATTACTCAGGCAGCCTTTCATTCATTGTCCTACTGCCACAGCCTTCTCCTTCCCCTTCTCTCATCCCTCTTTTCACTGCTGTGGTCTACATTCAGTTCTTTGTTTTTTCCTCCTTCCTATCCAACTTCAGCGCTACTGGAAGGTTCTTCTCCCTTGATATTCATACTCCCCTCAACCTTGTATGTGCATTTAATATTATTTAAACAACTAAAAGATTTAAAACATTTAATTTTACACATGGTTAGCTCTGTAACTTATTTTGGAGGCTCCTCTTATCCCCCTTTTCCTTACTCAATAGCTTCTGTTAAGCACATTTATTACAGCTTTTCTTTGATTGGGTGTTCAACAAATTAGTCTAAATAAAAGCAGGTAGGCTGAAAGGATGGATGGGTTTGAAGTTAAGGTACTGAGGTAGGACTCTGGAAATTAAGTTCAGTTCCCTTCCTTGCCACTTGCTCTGTGTGTGTGTGTGTGTCCTTGAATGAAGTAATTTAATCTCTCCTACTTATTAATGAGGCAGAATTAATTGTAGTGCCGTTTTCCCATTTACTATCTGCTTTTTCTATTTTTCCTATAAATGTTTAGAATGGAAATAGTATGTATGTGCAGCATTTAACACAATACGTTTATGACAGTGGATAATGGTTCAAGTTAAAAAGGAATTAATCACAATAATTTTATTATGCATTTCAATGCATAGACTGAATTTTACTATATATTTGCCCATTCTCTAGCAAAATGGGTTCTAGTCCTGAGATATCATATTCATAATAAAAATAGAAAGTAATAACAGTAATAGTTGATAACTGAATCGGTCACCTGGCTTTCTAAGGCATACTGCAGTGGCATTATTAGAGCTGTGTACGATACATTGAAAGAAAACACGCTGTAGGAAAGAAAAAGTTAAATTTTTATAGAACTTGTTAAAGCATTAAAAATTAATGCTGAAGGTGTCACAGTATACGTGATCTGTTTCAGTGTGGAATCTCAATGCATTTAACTGTTTCACCTTAAGTGGAGTCTAAGCCTGCAGGAAAAAAACCAGAAGATCAAGTTGATAGACTAAATATTTAATCCACGAAGGAAATATGAGTTGTGCACTCCATCTGTCACTTAAATGGTTAGGAAAAGGTCAAAGTAGAAACTGTACTTAGGAATGCATTCCCTGGACTTAGTGGTGATGGGTTTTGTTGATTCTGTTGCTGCCTCCATGTCAGCTCCCTCCATGGGACACTCGCTCTGGTGTTGACTGCATTTCTTGTTTCTCACTTACCAAACAATGCTGGTGAGCATGGCAGCAGCCTAGCTGTCTTTGGAGCAAGTTACCTAGTTCCTTGGCTGGTAGTTCCTTGGGATCTTGGAGGAGTTAAGGCTTACTCAGTTCCGTAATATAAGGTTTCTAAGCAGCTTGGAGTGGCAACTCATTTTCTGCTACTCAGAAATATTCAGAAAACTATTACACCTTGAATGTTGAGTAGCAAAGTCAAGAAAAACATTTTTGCACCTCCCCTGACAGCTATTAGAGATGCTGTTAACACATAAGTCAGAGTAATATAGTTTATTTCCATTTGTGTTGTATTGTTCTGGACTTAGATGAAACATGTATTACAACTGAACAGGAACTGACAATGCGTGATGTTACAACAGTTCAAATCTGTGTAGAGTCCTGAGATAGGCAGGGTTGTGATATGAGACAAGCAGAGATTAGGGGTGCTTGTGCCAATTTCTTTATATGAAGATAGTTTGGACGGTGTTAGCTCTGAGAGGTCTCCTATTCAAAGTGACCTACTTTGACCCAAATACGTTTCTGAAATCTGTTACAATCCAATGGAGATTTTCTGGTCTCCATGAGAGTAGGCACCATCTCTGTTGGATGAGTCAGGCTTGCTTTGAAAAGGTGATCTTATGCAGATGTGTCCAGTGTCATATAAATGTAATTGCCACCTTTTGATTTTAGCATTTTAATAAAAGATCTATCCAATCCTATGCATGGTTCACCTCTACTCATGTCATAGGGAGCATCCAGCTGGTCAGTTGTTCTTTGAATGACTTTTTCTGCTTCCTGGGACATGTAATGCATGTAGTTGGATGCAGAATTTTAACTCAAAAATAAAAATATGAATCAATTAAGGAAGAGAAATTACAAAATGAGAATCTCTGGCACCATAATAATTAAATCTGTGGAAAAGAGCCCTATCTTAATCTGCAACCACATATAAAATACTATTTTATTCCCTTCTCCCAGAGTACTTGCTGCTTTCTCAGACAAGGCAAGCATACATGTTATGGTACTGTGTGGCAGTTAATTCTCCAGGTTGGTTTTTCACAACTGTTAACATAAATGCTGTGTTTACAGTTGGATTATACCTTCAATTTGTGTTTCCAGTGGGGAACTCCAAGTCATCTTCTAGCAACTAGATTGGGACTATCTGCCAGGAGGTGGGGGAAACAGAAAGGTACTTTGTTTGAAAAATGGAACCTAAATTTCTCATTTAAAAACTAAAGAACAACATGGAAGTAAAATAGTCATACTGAAAAGTATACAACTAAGCACTTGATTGAGTTAGATGCAAATGTTTTCAATAAACATTTATACCTTTAAATTATTTATTTCTTATTTTAGTACAGATGTATGCTTTTGGGGATAGAGTGTTGAGCTAAATCATTTTAAACCTGATTGCAAAGACGGTAACTGAATGTTTCCTTAATGAATGCATGCATGGTGCTATTGCTATGATTATAGCCATGGCGTGACTGGAATTTAAGATACTCCTCCTCCCTAGACTTACATCCTCAACTTATTTCCTATTATATTCAAGGCACCTGTTTTTTCCTGTTAAGAATGTAAAGTGTTAGCTGAAATCATAAAAGGAACTGCAGGAATATATGAAAAGCAGCCACCTAGTATGATTTTAATAATTCTGTAGCATTTATTAAATTCTCTGTTGAATCACTTCATGATATTGATGGCATAATTTAAAGTGACAGAAATGAAGGAACATGACCTTTAATGTCATGACATGAGTTGTCACAAAAAAGGAGGGATGAGCTTAATTCAGCCAAATGGCTTACTAGGAAGTCTCGGTACATAATAAACTGAGATTTACCTTTTGCTGAGATTACACAGCTCAAGCTGTGATTTTTCTTTTAGATGAGACAAACTGACTGAATATAAGATGAAAATATTTTTCTAATTTTGATCTTCATATTACATTATAGCAAATTAATACTAGTTTTTAGGAGGGAACATGTAAAATATGGTAGCTTACAACAGAAGAGAGCTAGATACAGTGATCGCTAAGGTGTTTTCCAGAACAGTATCCGATGTTCCTAAATAAAGAAGTAGTTATATTTCTCTAAATGCTTTGTCATTAGACACAAACCTGCAATCAGCTGTTTAAAGGCACTGTATTTCCCTTCTGCTGGTTAGAATCCTCTTGTATTGATGCACTTTCTGTAGTAGAACTACAGAAGAAAAAGTACAGATGTATTCAGTGGTTGCCATCGATGATGTCCAGTTGTTTTATAACTTTAGTAGCAAGACAAGTATAATAAAAAGAATAGATTTCTTTAAATTATTCTGCTAATGCACCTGGCACATAAACTGGTTCCCTCTTCAGACCTTGTAACCCGCATGGAATGAGATAGAAATACCTAACAGAGACAAAAATTCTCGAGTCTTGCCGGCTATAATGACTGCTGCTGGTGTTGCTGTGTCAGAAGAGGGCCTGGATATGTCTTCAGGTTATGGTGGCTGGAATCAACATGGAAGGACAGGTAAGACCACTGGGGAGAGAGAGGTGCCTGGGCACCACTGGGAAACAGTGGTTCAGTTCTTTGTTACACAGATCAAAATCAGTGTCACAGTGTCACAGTTGAAAAATATCTCAAACTGAACTACTCGGATGTGAATGTTGTCCTCTTTATGGAGAGATTCAAAGAAGAATCTTATGTCCTAGATATTTGTGTCTATCATATTCTATTTTTTTTTCAGTTGACTACTTTGCTGTTGGTAACCATTAAGCTTTTAAGGAAAGGTTGATGTTTTGGGGTTTGGGGAAAGCAGGGTGGGGAGTGATGAGGGAAAACTCAAGGCATTTAAAAAAAATCACATTCTCTTTTCAAATATAAAATCAGTGGGAATTTACTTCCAAATAAATCTTCGATTTTTCACCAAGGTTGCATAGAAAGTCAGCAAAAGAGGTTTGGAACAGAACGTGTATCCTCTTCCAGAAGAGATCTTATGGCAGCATCATAAAAACTTGTTTTTAACATAAGCGTGTTTTGATTCAACTTTAAAATGTTATCCCACTTGATCCTCTTTTTTGGCTCAGTTTAATACAGACTGCTTCAGCACTGTGTTTGTATATAATTCAGAGAATAACAGGGAAAGTTATCAGCTAACCATCACACCACCCTTTTATCTCTTCTGTTATGTTATTGAGTATTGGCCTGGGAGGGTATATTCTGTGTCTTAGTCTGGGCTAGTCAAACCTGAGCATCTTAGGTTGTTTTCTAGATCTAAAAAGCAGTGTGTTCTGTGTTGAAATGAAACATTAAGTTAGAGTGGATCAGTTGTAGTGTCTCCTTCTTTGTTCAAGTATTTGATTTTTCATGTTATTGGCGCTTCTGGGGTTAGCTAAGCATCAAGGATTTTTGGAATTATGTGGTCAGCAGATTCTTTTGTCACAGTCTAGAAGGCCAGTCTTTATTATTAGGTTGTCTTTCATTTAAGTAGAATGAGAACTACATGTTCCATGATGTCAGTAAAGGTCAGAAACATGATATCAGGGGACTCCCTATATACACACTGGTGGGCAGCATGGCCACATGCTTAGTGTTCAGCTGGCACTTAAAGAGAATTTATCAACTAGCATTTTTCCACAGCCTAATTGGGTAATAAATGGAGTCCATTTTGACAAACCCTGAACAGACACAGGATGTTAGTGGTGTATCAAACTAGCAAATACAATAGCAGTGTGACAATTTATGAAAGCAGTAGTTATTTAGTGCATTTACTGGTAAAAAAATATACACATGGGGGACATCCCTTATCTGGACTGAGAGAATGTGAAACACAGGCTGAAGTTTAATTTTCTGTGGAACCTCATTTATAAAATAGTAGTATCTATTTTACCATACACTGTTCCCTAAAGAACAGTAACATGGGGAATACAGAAGCAGCCATCTAAGTAGAACTCTTTACTAATTACTAGTTTTCTTTGCATGGAAAAATCCATTAAGAATGAAATGTGAAATATCTTTATGGGTGCACGGTTACTGAAAGAATGTGCAAATAAAAGAGCTGAAAATCCCTGAAAGAAAGTACTGTTTAAAAATAAAATACCATGTATGCTTAAACTGAGGAAAAGTAGTTGTTTGGGGATTTTAAGAAAATATATAATTCACACATTGCAGGATATTAACAACGAAATTTTTCAATAGATACAATACTGAATAATAGGATTATAAACTAAAATGGAAAAATAACTACTCGCTATGTAAAAATAATAATGCAAAAAAAAATTTAAAAAGAAAAGGAAAAAGATAGCTTGAGGCAAAGAGAAGGCATCTCTAAATGACGATGTAAAGTTTCTGGATCATGGTCAAAGAACCTGAACTCAGTTTGAAAGTATTTTTGCTGCAGTAATTGTGACGACTCCTATGACTATCATGGTTTCAAAAGGCACTATTGACTGAAAATAAGAAGCAGTAGAATAGCTGGTTTTGTTTCAAAAGTTTTGTTACCTGCCATAGAAAATTGCTCATCACACAGGGCTGCAGGTCTTGATATAGTCCCAAAGTCAATTCATCCATCAATAGAATTATACCACAGCCCCTTATTTCAGAATGATCCATCATTTTCTTAAGCAGGCTATTGCTTTTAGAGGAGTTTATCCTATCAGATGGCTTTTTTCTAATTATACCAGCACATTGATGAGAAAAGTAAATTACCAACTGAAATACAGGCTAGTGTGTGTGATACTGGACTATGGCTGGATGCTGTTTGGATTTCTATATCATCTTTTTAAGAACAGTGCCAAGAGCTAATGACTGTGATTTGATCCCACATTAGCAGGGCTCTTGTTATTGAAAGGATTCATCATGCATAGAAATTATTTGTGCTTTAGCTAGGGGCCATATTCTATGCTCTCAGTATTCAGCATGGAACATGCTGTCTTCATTTCTACTCACTTACCCGTGAAACAAATGACAGAAGGGAAGGGACAAATGGAGCCTATTTGTCATTTTCCCTCTGTGCCTCCTCTCCCCCCAGATCAATAGAAGAATGGAAGGAATAAAGAACAATCCTACTAAATGCAAAACTAAAGAAAAACAGAGAAGCGTGAAGTGACCTTTTTGGTTGTCTGTTTTTAAAAAGGGCACCAAAACAAACCAGAAAAAACCAAAACCCCAAACCCAAAGCCCAGCAGTAACAAACTCCAAGCAGTTTAACATCACACTGCTTTCCAGGACCATTGTGTATCTGTTAGCACTTGTTAACAAGGGAATTGTAGCTCTGTTTCCTGACAGTTGAGAAATCCTAGTAAAGTTCTAATAAACTCATATTGTTTGAGGAGTAAAGTTTCTCATGAGAGACCAACTTCCATTGGTATGTCTCTTGCTATCCACACTGCTGTTAAAGGGAAGTCTCTCCTGATAGCAGAGGGAGCAAGAGCATTTCTTCTGCAGGAGTAGGATAAATAGATCATGCCACCACAAAGCATCAGCACACCATGGGCAGAGGTCCTTAACAGCTGAAGGATACAATAGGTGACTGAAAGGTAGGTATTGATTGAAGCTGCAGTAAATAACCTCAGTAACCCCGAGTCTCCCTTTGGGAATCTGTACTATAGGTATTGTATTTTCTGTGGATCCTAGGAATTATAAGAGATGAAACGTTAATATTTATTTCCTCCAGAGGAGATTAAAAAGGTGTTTTAGCACAACTTCAAGATCATAAGGAAATGCTGTACTTAAGAGTCCATATATCAACAGATATCTTTATTTTTAGCAATGTGGAATAAGCTAAGAGTCAGCCTGAAACTAAGAATGTGTATATTTAAATGTAACAAAGTTCCATTTAAGTATGTTAAATTAAGCTGAGATGTCAGCAAAGCTTCACTACACTGAATGAAATGGCAGTTTAAGTAAATAAACTCACTAAAGAATTGGCAGATTTTAAGTGTAGATGCAAAGTCCTATTGTCTTATTAAGTCACCCTAGAATTTATGATACACTTGCATATATACATCATGCTGATATTGTAATATTTGCTACTGGAAGAAAAAAAAAGTTAAAAAAATCCTTAGACCTTTCAAAGGGCTATCATTTTTCTCTTTCTTCAAATTAATCCCCAACACGGTAACAGAGACTACACATTTCACATTAATCCAGTAACAGAATATATTCTATTCCTGTGTATGAATAATTTTAAGTATAGCAACCTCTGGTATTAATTGGTCATTTTTAATGTTTATTTCTGAATGTCAAGAGAGTTTCTATTTTAATTGACAGGTGAGCTTAAATTTTAATTGAATCCAGTTATTTATTACTAGAAAATAAATTTTTTTGTGATAAAGCAATGTTGATCAGAAAATAAGAGGTTTAGTCCACTCTGTATGTCATGGATAAGGAGAATCTACATTTTTTTTTGTACTGTGACTGCAAGTAACCTGGTGCCATTTTTCCTATTCTAATTTTCTCTCTAGTCTAATTACTTCCATACATTGAATTTTGAAAATCTTTCTCCTAAGCAAGCACATATTTGGGCTTATTACTCTTTCTTCCTTTCAGTAAGTGCACTTATTGCCAAAGCAAGCCCTTGCTCACATTCCCTAACTTGAATAATTAGTTCTATCCAAATAAATTTTGTTACTACTTTATCACCATTAATTTTTTCCCTTAGAAATGTTTAGGTTAATGTTTTCCCCTTGCTCCAGAAACCATACTTCTCTGGAGAGCTCTCTATTACATTGCCATACATTATATATTCTCTGGACCCTGCAACTTCTGGCATGAGCCTCAAAATAATATCCAAGAGATCCTTAACAACAACAGATTATGCTGAAAGGAGGTGTTTTTGAACATTGCTGTTTGGCACCCCTTGTAGACCATGGATGTTGTATGTACTTTCAGGGTTGTCCTCTATATGCAGGAGAGAAACTCATTATAACTCCTCAGATATGACAGTGCAGTAAGAAATGAGAGTTTTTGACGTGTTGCTGCTGTTGTTTTCATGTTTCAGGTACTTTGTACCTAAAAACTATAGTAAAAAAATCCAGTCTTTTCTCCCTAAAGCTTGCATTCTCAGGAGAAGAAAAAGATCACAGATGCTTATGGAGGAGCTTGAATAACCCAGGAGACAATATTTCTTAAGATGCACTACAGCAGTGTCGATATTCAGCTGTCCAATTCAAGCTGTCATTGTTTTTGTAGGTCCATTACAGCACTGGAGATTTTAAGGAGGGCTGTAAAGGGAAACAAGAAGTTCCTTTGCAGATGTTTACTAATCATTCTGTTTAGGTGAGCAGCATGGGAGAAAACAGAAGTTTTTTTTGAAAGTTTAGTATTTGAGTCATGAAGGCTTTGCTGTAGTTTATATGGGACTGGCAAAGCCTGCAAGATATGCTTCATTAGCACTACTGTACTCATGGGGTCAGTCAAGTCTTTTCACTCCAGCCTACTTTTTGATGAAAAGTCATGTCTTTTTTTCATTCTAGTGAAAAATCACTTTATGTACATATACCAAAGTATTTTTAGGCTATTTAGTTTGTTACGAAGGTCTTCAGGCTTTATTTGCCTCCTGCTATTCAGGTACTGGGATCATTTCCCTGCTGCTTTATTTCTTCCAGTTCTCATTTCTTTGTTTTTCCGTTTTCCATTCTGTACCTTTGCAAGAATTGAAGAATGGCTGAAAATTTCGGCATCACAAAAGAAAAAGTGGAGAAAAAAGAAAATTAACAAGAAATCTGGATATTGTTCACTTTATTGTATGTATATAATCTTTTAAAAAGAGAGCACAGGGACATAAGGGAGGACAAAATCTGAAATTTGGAGGTTGGGTGTTTTTTTTTCCAAAACTGTGTATTTTTTCAGCTGAGTTTCTCTCCTTGATTATTTGTAGAGCTGAACTTCAGGAGAAAGGAGTATTTCTAAGTTAGCATTCATGACTTCTTCAGCTTTGGTGAACAGAAGTACTTGCTTGCCCCATTAAGCAAAGCCCCATGGAGTTTGCATTTATTCAGTTACTTGTTAAATAGGGACATATTTTGCTGGAGGGGCTTAAGAGTTTCCTTTTCTAGAGGAGCAAAAGGACATTATCATCAGTAGGTTCTTTTTGCACCTTGTGAAAAATGAAACATGTTGCACAGCAGGGAAGGAGAGGGACTGATGTTTAAAGGATAAATTCTATTTATGGAGACATTTTTCACAAGCCAAATCTGCAAGCATTAGCACACAAACTCATCCTGGGTATAGTCTAGAAACATCAGCTGGGATGTAAAAGTACAGGGCCAGAAACAGTGCCAGATATTTGTTAAAACATACCTATTTCTATTGCAGTTCCCTGTCTTCTCATAATTATTGTGATCACAAATGGGAAGGCAAGTGAGTGCGTATTTCAGTGTTTCCTTCTATTCACAAAGATTCAATCAGAGGTTGACTGTGAATCTGGTAAGACAATGGGATAAAGAAATGTGAGGGAGGAAGAAAGGGGTAAGCAGACACTGAAACACCACACTATCCCTAAAAGGCTGCAAAACACAAATTAACCCACCTTCTCCCTTCCAAGCTCTGTCTGTCCTCTTGCACTATTTAATATACAACTCTAGAACAAGGGCACCTTACACTGCGTATTTTTATAGTGGCGGGGTACAGTGGGGCTTCAATCTCTGGTATGAATTTTAGGTGCTATTGTGTTAAATATAGCAAATAATGTGTTATTTGAATATTGATATTCTCCATTAGGCCCTACTGCCGAATTTCAGGACATTTGAGAATAATGTCATGAGGTCTTTCACTGTAAAAAAGAAACACAAAATACATGATAAGTCAGAGAGGAGCAACCCAGCTACTATTTAACTGTTTGTCATGGGCATCTTCTAGAAATGCAGAATGAATGGAACTGTTCCCATGTTACTTTCACAGGATTATGGCTAAGAACACACCATAAATCATGGTGTTCCAGATGTGAGGCTGGTTAGGTAGTAAAGTTAGCCAAATGAAAGTGCACTTCCTCCCCATGCAAAGCAGTGACCTCTGGTAAGTCATTAAAAGGGTTGTGATTTATAATCAGCTTCTACGGACATTTATTGGGTCTTTCAAAAAGAATTATAATGGTGATGCTTGGAGCAGATTGACTTGCATGGGGCCACAAGTCTTACAATGCCACAAGCTGTTGTTCACTTCTGTGTTATAATTCTTTGGAGGCAGTTTACTTAAAGTTCTTGAAGCCAACTATTGTGCTTCTCATCCCTAGAACTGAGAGGAATACCGAATGCAAATCCTAGCACATGATGGAATTGGGAAACCCTAAAAATAAGGGCACTCTAGGTTTAGTAACAACCGTAGTCTATGAGATGACTCAGACTCTTCAGAACCATATGTATTAAATATTTTTATTTACAGAAATTCCTCCCAGATCTACTTGGGGCCAGATTCACCTTGTACCTATCATTTTTAGATATGTGGGAGACTTTTGCTACAAGAAAGATGTGCATCTAAATTAAATGCCCGTTATCTAAACTAAAGGGCAACTAGCTTGTGACAGTGTTGGAAATACCCTCTATATTACAAATAGTGGTTCATTGTATCGTACCTAATTTGAGATTATGCCCATGCTGCAATGAGCGGTGTGATTACATCACAAGCAGGGATACCTGGGCTAGCTTTTATCTAGCGACTGCAGAGTTGCTGTAACAGCATGGATTTCAGAAAGGACTGTCCAAGGGTGTCAGTGGGGCATCCTGGACATGAACTGAAGGAGCAAGCCATCGGTGAGGTCTGTGCTGTCGCAGTTTCATTGATTTCTGGTACTCTAGGTATATTAAAGATAATTCAGATATGACTGTCTGTGTGGCACTCTTTGCTTGTATAGCAGCACACCATATCCTAAATAGAATGGTAGCTTGTGGTATGGAGATAATGGTTATTATTCAGCATATCTTCTCTATAAAGATATTCAGGCAGTGTCTCTCCCCTTACGAGCTATTCATCTAATTCTTTCCTGAGGCTGTGAGTCATAGCACATCAGATTTGGGTTTAAAATTCAGAACCAACTGTGCTAATATCATATAGTGTCTTTCTGGCAAAACCTGCAAATTCTCAGAACACATCTGCAATTCTAAACATGCTAGAGACTTAGGTTACAAAGTTTAGTTTAGAAGCAAGCTGCCAATATGCACAAAAAAGTTACTGCATCACAGAAATCATCAGCCAGTTACTGAGATGACTGCCAGTTCTGCCTGAATATAGGCTAAAAGCCTCGATGCTCACACGTTCATCTGCCTTTTCAGGTAACTATATTTTTCACTTACATTCCAACAACACTCTCAAAATAAGCATTCTCCCCCATGCTCTGATCCCACTAGGGCATCGCAAAGATTTTACATGACACATTTTACCATATATAATCTCTATGGTAAAAAATAATCCTCATGTGTTCTGCTCCAGAGCTGGTCAGAGAAAAGATCTAGGGAAGATACTCGAAATTAATGAGCCGCTGGTTTTATTGCTGAAGTTTCCCTGTTAAAATTGTAGGTATTGAGCACATGTAAGACACAGTCAAATAGGAGAGAGAAGATGCCCGTGTCCCACTGCTGGATAGCAAGATCACAGCAGTCATATGGATATGGAAGGGTTGTAGTAGCTTTTTGAACCTCTGCCCCCGAAGTACCTATGGAGACAAATGGCTAGTGTCTCCATTGCCTGGGCTGTTGCACTTTGTAAAAAAATAATTAAATATTCATCAAAGGATGTAAAGGCGGGATCAATAATATTTGAGGGAAACCACTGAAAGTCTAGACAAAGTATTTTCACTATGTTTGGCGCTATTGTGGATAACAATTGGAAGTTTAAAAACAACAGGTGAGAATTAGGCCCTTAATAATCAGGAATTCAAATAAATTCATGCCACATTCTGAAAGGTAGCCTCTTCCTGCACTGTATATAATGTGAACTCCATGACCTGATGCTGGAAGCATTTAGCTGTTTGGCTGATGGAATAACCCTGAGCCTCCAGTGACCTATTGCCTCTTTACCTCTGAGGCAGGTTAAAGTTATGTCAGATGTAATATGTATCAAGCTTATATATATGCATAAAAGCCTGCACATTGTATGTATGATGCATTTAAATTAGTGCTTTTTTCATGTTCCAATTTAAAATGAGTGCCTTTTTCAAGTTCTAATTTTATTGATGCAGAGAAAAGAAAGATACGCATGCTATGTCATAACAACAGGATAACCATATGCCACTCAATCATTTGATTTACATTATGAAAACAGCATCAGGTTTTTCTGAAAACTGTCATTTTGCAATGCCTAAGCTACCAGCTAAGTCATTCTTATCACATAGTGAAGTTCCCGAGCCTGGAGTATTTCATCAATGACACTTCAACTGAAGAATTTTTAAAATATGCTGATTTGTTTGAAGGGAAAAAATTGTTTAAAAATATCTGCAAATAGAAGGTTTGAAGAAATTTTGAAATTTATATTTTGCCTTTCTTGAACATACATTTGAACAGAAGTTTGCGTACTTTTCCCGAGAATCTATTTTATATATGGGTCGTGTGTGTATGTGTATTTAGAAACATGTATGTACATATGTTTATGCAAGTAC
Source organism: Haliaeetus leucocephalus (assembly GCF_000737465.1). Classification (NCBI taxonomy): domain Eukaryota; kingdom Metazoa; phylum Chordata; class Aves; order Accipitriformes; family Accipitridae; genus Haliaeetus; species Haliaeetus leucocephalus. The sequence goes on along the minus strand of NW_010972709.1, from coordinate 4,828,324 downwards.
TTATACAGATGTTACACTGTAGTATGTGTCCAAAGTAGGATTATTATTTTTTTGGGTCAAGATCCACTGATCCATCTCTTGCTCTCTCATATCCAAACCAGCAGCATAAGTGGAATGGATCTAATAACAGTATAGGTCCAGTCCAATGACTGCTTGGTCCTTTAACACTGCCTCTGGCTTTGAGATGCAATTAGTATCTGTTTAGCTAGTGAAATGAGCAGCTACTTAGCTGGTGCCTTCCAAAGAATGCTGGTGAGTTATTTCCTATCCAGTTGATTCACTGCAAGGCGAAGGAAAATATGCCACTCCTACCTCCAAGGCAGACAATCAGGTAGCAGATATTTATCAGTTGTTTGTACTGAATTCCCTTAGACCTTGCATATCCCACAAATCCTGATTTCCCTCCTGGATTTGTCTCCTTCTTGGCATCCCTGGCTTTCTTACCTTTGGCCTGGTAGGAACTGTGCACTGGGTTACAAAGCATTGTAGGCAGGGATTTCAGTTAACAAATGCAAAGATGTGCTTCTGGTCTTTTTTCACATGTTAAAGACTGTAATTGTTGGTTTGCCCCTTTATTCAAAGTTACAACAAGACTTAGGTCCATAATTGCATTTTTTGGTAGCGAAGATCTGCCCTTAGTCTCTTCAAGCAGAGTGTTTAGCTTATGGTCTTGTTTACAGCGGCTGGAACCATTTAGCCAGAGGAAAGTCTTTTAGAAACAATGCTGTAGGGGATGTAGAAATATTGGTGAGTCTGTTAACTATATAATGAGAAAGAAAAGAAGTAGGTACAGCAGCACCTTTTATACGGAACTCTCACCTGGGAGTCAGGAGACCTAAATTTAAATCCCAGCTCTGTCTTTGCACCCCTATGTAATGTTAGGTAGTTGCTTAATTTTTGTCTCTCTCAATTCCCCGTCAGTAAAATGGAGGTAATATGCAATTTGCAGGGAGGCTTAGAATAGGTAAAGATTGAGAGACAGTCAGAAACAATAGGAGAAGGGGCCCACACAAGTAGCACAAACAGACATATATATCATCATTATGGATTTTTCCCTCACAACCCAGCAAGGTGGCTCTTTACATGTATAATCCCCATGGTAAAAATCATCCTAGTGAATTAGATGTTTGTGTGCTGTGCCGAGAAATGTTCCTTATGTGAGAAATCTCTACCTAAATAAGAAGGCTCTGGAGACACTTAAGGTACAAATAAAAAATGGTTATGTCAACTGCTGTGTATCTTTTAAGCAAGAGAAATGTTACTTTTTTTACATTGCCTCAGTCTTTCTCCTGATTTAACTGCCAAAAAGTCCTCTGATCACAACAGTGCTGTTGTATAGCTTGACCTGCTGTGCTGATCCTAAGTACTGCAATATATTTTAAGGTGGAATGAGCTGTGAGCATTTTAAATTAGGTTATGTGCCTTAAGGTGGCAGTTGCTGCTCCCAGGCACAATTAGAGTAATGAAATGAAAGCTGATTTAATGGTTACAATAAAAGAAATAAAATAGCGAGGTCTGGCCAGACCAGTTTTTATTCAAGTTTCTATTAGGAAAGAATGGAACTCATAAAAGTAATACCAGGCTGGAAATCTTAATGTTTTTTCATATCATGATAAAGACTGGATACATTCTGCTGAGAATTTTTTGTAAATAAATTATCTTTAGTATTTATAATCAGCACCAGAAATAGATTTCAGAGGGTGTTCTCCCATAAGAAGGCTGGCTTACATTTATCTGAGCTATATTTTGTCAGTAAAGTGGTAATAATATATAGAGATAGACGCCTGAAAATATTTTAATGGACTATTTGTCTATCCTATCATCTTTGAACTGTAGCGAGAGGGATTTACCGATGTTGGCCTGGGGAACAAACACACACAGAAGCACTCCCAGAGTTTCTTCTCCCATAGGAGAGGCTACCTGATTATTTTCGTGCATCAAACGTAGCCCAGTAGAGGTGGAGCTACGTCCTGATTTCCAATGTTTGGCTAGACAAATCACATAGGGTGAACTCAGTGGAGCTCTGACAAGCCTGGTCCGGTTGCCATGTCCACCTGGTGACATGCTCGGTAGGAAACCTAGTGTGCAGAAATATCCTCTAAAATGGCTAATTATGGAGGGAGTTGTTGTGTGACAAGTGGGTCTCATCCCCATTGTTGTCAAGCTCATGCTGTTAGGTATGATTTCAGTTAGTACTTATCCTGGGACTGAGTCTAGAGTCAGCAGGTGCAGAAAATGTCTGGAATTTTAATTTATAAGCCTTTACCTTCTGAACATCACATGTCTTTAGGTAAAAGAAATACAGCAGTTTTTTAGTTTTTTTCATAGTCTGCAGTGTAGCCTGTGCTTTCCAGAAATCAATAAACCTGTAGTTACAATATTGTTTGGGAAAATATATAGATAAATAGCACCTGATAAACAGGGATTCTAATATGGCAGGAAGAATGGTGTACTTTTCATGGAAACCTTTACTTCCTAATCTGCCTTTCCCTTAAGAACCAAGAATTTGTCACTTTTCTTTCAACACCAGATAAAGTGACTAGATAGCTTTGGGAATTAAAGATATCCTCATATCTTTTACCAGTTTTGCTAGATAATAAAAAGCAGTCTAGTCAGGCCATGCATTTACAGGAGGCCAACTCCCAAGCACTGTCACTGGCTTTCAGATATTTGTAACGAGGATGGAAATAAACAAAAGCTGGGAGGGGAGATATTCAAAGTTACAAATACAATCTAGATGTTATACTATTGTGGAGTTTTAATTAGAGTGGCTGTCATAAATGAGAAAAATGTATTTAGTGGAATGTCTAAACCTCCTACTGAAGTCAGAGGAAAAAAAAATCCTATCAGTTTCCAAAATACTTGAATTCGGGGGGGGAGTTGTTCTATATATTTGTCTTTCTTGATAACATCATCTTTCTCATTCTTTATTTAGGCCCAGATATTGCACTAATAGTGTACAGTCAGTATGCTAAATTAATCAAACTTGACAGAAGACAGATAAGCAACAGTATATTCCATTAATACACTATAATTTCTGATTTTTTTCATGTTTGACTAGAATCATAACTAGCCATGAACAAACCTTAGTTTTAAAGGTAGTGAAGAAATAAACTACAAGAGCTGAAGTGACTCAAGGAGGCACCTGTCTTGTGTGATAGAAACGTTTTTTAATATAGCAACTCTGTCCTAGAACCAGGTGACCATAGAAAAAATGGCAATATCCCCATGAGTGTTGTTAATGGAGGCTCTCCTTCGTGCTTAAAAGAAAACTCTGGCCACACTGCTTAACACAGCAGTCTGAAGTTCACATAGATAAGGAGACCTTTTCTAATGTGTCATGTGCAAAACAATGTCTTTTAAAGTAAATTGTTAATTAAAATTGACATTTCTTACAGTGGCAATGCTAGAAAGTACTATCATTTATAATGCGAATTCACTGTGGACCAGACTTATCTGCTGTATGCCTATTTTACATTCATCAAAATGACAATTAGGCATTTTAAGTAGCTCAAAACATTCTAGACAACTAAATATGATTTCCTGTGCAGAACACCTTAACCTTAAAAAGATTAGTGAAGTCTAAGCTGCAAATTACAACAGTTCATTTTAAACCTACTCCACTCACAGTTCTTATGGTTTTTAGGGGAGTGGTATTGCATCAAGCAGAGCAGTGCAGAGGAGTTAAACTGTGGCCCAGGCACTCAAACAAAACTCCTGAGGGTTTGTCTGGCGAACAACAAATAGAGAACCGGTTTAATGTGGAACCATCCAACTATACTACTGACAGCCAGACTGCTTGAATAGTGATTCAGCATATCGATCCATGGATACATTTAGACATCTGACATTTTAATATGTTAGAGAAGAGTTGAAGTATGTCGTATTTTTACTTTGACTTTTCTTTATTCTTACACACAGATATAAATATATTTGTTTTGCGAGTTTGTTCCATAAAGCATACCTATTGTGCAGATAATGCACCATTTCATGTCTTGATTAGTAGTGCAACGTCCTTTTCTCTTGTATTGACCAAAAATGTCACCTGCTCATTTCCATTCAGACTATTGCTGCTGAAATCATACCCTAGATTATGTGGTTGTCTCCTCCTACTCCACTGAATGAAATATTAATCACTTTCCCTCTGTAAAGCCATATCCTACTTCTCCTGTCATCTTCTAGGCCATAGTAGTAGCTTCACTTCTCTCCCCAGCCTGACAGCCGCCCCCATAGACTACTTGGAGTGTTTTGGTACCTTTTCCATATTGCCCTTGACACTCTTTATAACCCTCAACGAAACAAAACCATTTTCTTCTTTAAAGCTCTCCTGGCAGGAGTTAGGCTGCCAATGTGCTGAGACCACTGACTAAATTGCTGACCAAAGCTGTGCCATGGTTTCCTTGAACTGTCCCTGGTTTTGTTTGTCTGTTGTTTGACATCTTCAGTTATAAACCTTTTCGGTCAAGGACTTTGATTTATTCTCCTTGCGCAGTGTGTTAAGGCCATAGACTGCAAGTGAGACAATTGGTTTTTTCACAGTAGTGCAAATAATAAATGTCTGAGGCAGGACTAAGCCATGCAGATCAAAACTTTTCAAGTCAGTGTTCCATATGACCATAAGTAAAACTCCATAAATAAACTAGTTTTAACTTATGAAATGCATTCCAGTATATATAAGAACCCACCTTCTTGCACCCCGCACGCTTACAGAAAAATATAATCGTGTCACTTCATGCCCAGATATTGCCTAGTTAAGTGTGTAGTTTGAAATCCAAATGGGCACTTGAACTTCAGCTCTGACTTTATTCAAGTCAAACAGCATAATTCCGAATGCTCCTCCGGGATAATTATTTTTTTTAACATGCCATTTTTGCTCCCATCAAAGCATGAATTTTGCCAGTGTTCCATTGGGACAATCATTAAAAATAAAACAAAGGCATTTGTAATTCTTTTATTCCTGCATATTATAATTTATCTAGCCCTAATAGTTACATAACTTGCAGTTACAGTGATCTCAACTCTGCTGAGTTTAATGGGAGTTTTTTCCAGTATCTTTGGTGAGTTTTGGACCAGGCTCTCAAAAGAGGACATGTCCTAGTTTTGGCTGGTTCTGGCAATTAAGATATGATCTGATTTAATTTGTATTATCGGAAGGCAAGGTTTTGCAACTGATCCTCCTCTGTCTGCTTTCAAGCTTCTTCCTGAACTTTGAACAACCGTTATTGAAAATGTGAGTCATGATAGCATATTAAATATTAAAACCAGTTTAAGATTTAATCCCAATTTATAGTGCAGCTTTGTCTAATTTACTGCATATTACACAATTTCCTTTACAGATAACTTTTAGTGTGCTATATAAATAATAAATCAGCCTCTCATGATTCTCAATTGTTCTAATATGGTTTTATATTAAACTTACATTTGCCATCATTTAAATGTTGCTAGACCAATTTATTTTAGTTTTTCTCTCCTACCTATTCAGCCCGCACATTTGTTCTTTTATAATGTTATAGGTTCTATCTAGAAAATTAGAGGTATTCAAGCATTTGAAGATCTTTGTTATAATTTCTTTTAAAGCAGAATAGAAACAACCTTAGCATGCATAAATGACAAAGTAAAAACATGGGTTCTGTAGGTTATAGAAGTTCATCCCTAATCAGTGACAGTAATTCTGGTGTCACTGTGTTCTGTTTTCTGCTTATCCAATCAACTGAGAGTATTAGATTCTCATCTTGCTAATATTTATGCAGGTCTTTGTTTAGTATCAGGCATTTGCAGCTAGGGAGGTTACTTTGCCTTAGTTTCAAAACTTTAGGGTTTTATACTGCCCAGCTTTCAGTTGAAAGTTAAACGTGTTTACCTAATTCACTTAGGCATTTAAAAATTTGATGTGGTAGCTATGACCTGTGAAATATTATTAGCAATGTCTCTCTTTCTCTGACCTTTGCCCTCCATGTTGTGGAATGATTTTCTGATATACCTGTGCTTTTGTCACACAGCTGAAAGCTGTGCTCACTGTTGAAAGCATGAGTAGGAAAGCAAAGGGGAAGGTTGAGAAACATAGGGAGCCTTCCTCTACTCCCACCCAAAAAGGATGGTTAAAAAAAAAAAAGCAAAAGAAGGAAACATAAGCATTAAAGCAGCATTATCTGGTTTGATAATGTTGATATGATTGCTAGGTCTGTGCCCAAATGAGAATGGTTTTATCTGTTGGCTGTCTTGCTCCTTCTCAATCTCCCTTAATTTTTATTTCCTGTTCACCAAAAAGAATCACTTCTGCTGTGAGTAATGTATGGTGGGTTTAATTGCAGCCTCAAGCCAACTCTGTCTTTGGTATTTTTCAGCATACCTGCAGACTGTTGATATTTATTTCATATTGTATGTGATAAGTGAGGCTTTTCTAATACTTAGACTGTAATCATTAATGGCAAGATTTCATTAGGTGGGTACTGCCAAATGCTTTTTTTCAAAGACATGAAGGAATATGATTCCAAAGGCTGTTCTATAAAGGGTGAGAAAAAGGGTTTTTTTGTTTTTTTAATTCCTATGGATTGATGGATGAATAAGAAATTAGGAATTATTTAACTAATCTTAATTTCCACATGATATGAACAGGGAAGTAAATATAAAGGAAATAAGCACATTAAAGACAGAGTTTGGATCCTGAGAATGTTTAATTGTTTAATTGAAGATGGGGGGAAAAACAAACATTGTCTTTAGGGGGAAAAAAATAAGAATCATTAAAACTTGCTTTTCTCCCAAATCAATTGAAAAAAATCTGAAGGCAGAAGAAAGAAGTAGTATATTATAGAAAAGGGTTACAGCCTATGGGTATCTTAGAGAACAAAACTTGGGACACAAAGGAAGCCAGCAAGAAATAATGATGTGTTTAAGGCTCAACATCTCAATATATTTATTTTCTCTTCCCTTCCACTGAGCAGGTGGTTCTGACATTATGCACATAAATGTTTTATTTAAAACTCTCCTTCAACCTATATGTAAATTTGGATGGGGGAAGATGTTAAATATTGAATACTGACTATTCTGATAAACTCCCACCTAAGAAAATGAGTATCTATAAACTTTTACTCTGATCTTCAGACCTTCATAGGTAGAGTCTACACCAGGAATGTGACCTGCTCAGAGTATCAAGGCCTTGTGCCTTGCTTCTGCAGTATTTCTGCCTGACATCCAAATGGAATTAGAATTCAAGATCAGGAAGTTTCACAATCCTTTCCATTGAACAAAAGCCATATAGTCAGGTGCAGCACCTGCTTCTCACCTTAAAGTAAGGCCAGTATTTAATTCATAGAAGAATCTGCAATGCAATGTCTTGTGGGGATTGCAAAGGGCTAAATACTTCAGAAAATCCAGCCTAAATCATATCTGACTATTTGTTAAAAAAAATAAAAAATAAAAAAAATTCAGCCTTTTGTACCTCACCATTACATGCAAGATGTGAGAAGCTGGTTTTCTGTGTACAAGGACTTGCTGGAATTCTGTCAAACATAGCAGTCCAAAGATCATAATCTTGTCTGATTTGTCCTAGAATTGTGAAATTGTTGCAGAACTTCCTGGGTAAGGAAACCTTTGTGAGGAAGAGGTTCAAATGAGAGTGCCATCGATTTTGGGGGTGTCTGACCACCATGAGGTGAGCCCACATTTGAAATCAGCCCAAGATAACAAGCTCTCTGGATGTGAAGAAAGAAGAGGTAAGAGCTGAGACAGTTTAAGGAGACAGTGGCAGGGATGCTGAGGAATGGTCCAAGAGAGCTGTGACAGCAGTGGGCTATGGCATAGCAGACCAGAGAAGAAAGTAGCAGGAGTCGAAACACTGAAGTGGGGCTTCCTTAGAGGAAGCTGTGATCTAGATGGCAGTAACAAGAAGGGGGAGGGTGCAACTGAGACATAACTCCAAAAAAAAAAAAAATTGGGGGACACTGAATTAGGAACCTCTAGGTCCTACTAATGAAACTTTACGGCTTTAGTGTTTTCTAAAGTTACGTTGTAAGGCATTTACCTCCTCTGGGGAGCTATGGCTTGAAACACTTCAAAAAAAGGAAAAAAAAAAAAAAGGCATGGGGTTGTCAGTGAGGTTCATTCTCCTCTTTTACCTGGTTTATAGCAAAATTGCTTAGCACTTGGGGTGGCTACTGTAAAGAAGAAAAATCGTCTTACTCCAAAAATGACATACAACAGGTGGAAGGAAAAATTAAGCAGACAACATTTTCTTACAGTGGCATTTGGAGGTGCTATTGTAGCCAGCTCCTAGGTGAGGTCCATTTTAGGTCATTTATCATTTACAGCACAGGATGCATCATGGGCACACTGAGAGCAACCGCAAAGGGATGATACATGAGCTACAGTTTCTTCTGTAAACCTTCACTTTGAACTGTTATTTTATTACTTGCTCACTTTATATTCTATTAAAATGGGAAAGGAGTCTTTCCTTGCTCTTCTCCATTATTCTGAGCATAGCTTATACATAAAAGGAGAGAACTGAGTACTTTCACGTACTTTGCCGTCATTATCCTTCATGCAGTGTTCTCCATTGAACTGCCAAAAGGGAACAGGGGACAGAGGCACTTTACCCTACCTGATACCCCTTGGTGGAAGAAAGCCGTAGGAGAGGGCTGGTGAGGAAGAGAGTCAAGAAACCTGATGTTTTAGGGAAGGGTCTCAAGACTGACAGGCAGGGCCAAAAGCAGTCCAGTAGGTGGAGTGGGGGGGAATAAATTTCCAAATTTGGGGGGAGGGGAAGGGGTCTGTCATCTTTGATGTCTCAATTTTCAAAACATATCCCTGAAACTTATAAGCAAATGACTAGTGCATTTGACTGTTAGTTTAGAGTAACTGGAAGAATAATAACCCTCTACAACAGTTTGTGACATTTTTAATTTTCTAGCCATGGAAAATTACATAATAATTAACAATTAAATCATCATAACACTAAAAGCCTTCCACAGTCTGTACTTCTCATTCAGAAGTGTCAGTGTACAAAAAACAATGAGGACATTATAGACAGAAGTAAAAGAAGAAAAGATTTTAGACAACTATTGTATTGACTGAAAACAAGAATTGCTGGGTTTAGTGCTGGATTATCGATTATTTAACCAATAAATATAACTTTGTGAATTTAAGGTTTTGGGGACTTGTGGAATAAAATGCCTAAGGAGGTTTATTCAAGCAAGCAGAGTATTTTTTGTTGTTATTACAGAATCTGGTATATAAGCAAGTTTTGTGCTGCAATTTACAGTGTAACAGAGACATTACAAGCATACAGTGCCACACAGTTGCAGCATTGATTATATTCTTATGAATTACTTCAGTAAGTATAGTCATATTAGAAGGAGTCTTGTGGTTTAACCCTAGCTGGCAACTAAGCTCCACACAGTTGCTGGCTCACTCCCCCTGCTTTGGATGGGGAAGAGAATCAGAAGAGTAAAAGTGAGAAAACTCATGGCTTGAGATAAAGACAGTTTAATAGGTAAAGCAAAAGCCACGCACACAAGCAAAGCAAAACAAGGAATTCATTCACTACTTCCCACGGGCAGACAGACCTTCAGCCATTTCCAGGAAAGCAGGGCTCCATTACATGTAACGGTTACATGGGAAGACAAACACCATCACTCCGAATGTCCCCCCCTCCTTCCTTCTTCCCCCAGCTTTACATGCTGAGCATGACATCCTATGGTCTGGAATATCCCTTGGGTCAGTTGGGGTCAGCTGTCCCAGCTGGGTCCCGTCCCCCCCCCAACTCCTTGTGCCCCCCCAGCCTCCTCGCTGGTGGGGTGGGGTGAGAAGCAGAAAAGCCCTTGGCTCTGGGTAAGCACTGCTCAGCAGTAACAAAAACATCCCTGTATTATCAACACTGTTTTCAGCACAAATGCAAAACACAGCTCCATGCTAGCTACTGTGAAGAAAATTAACTCTAGCCCAGCCAAAACCAGCACAAGGAGCAACTGATGGGTAGCTGAAGCAGCCTTTTCTACGTATTGGGCAGTGCAGTAAGGGAAAGGTCACCAAAATTGTTTTCTGTGCCGATTGTCATCTCATCAAAGGAACTGATTTTAACTAGTTTTAACTTTGTTATCGTTTGGCTTTGTGATATCTAAATACAGTTCTGATATTTCAAGAAGCAGTGTGGCCTTCTAAGTAAGATCTGAAATGAATGCCAACATACAGCACTAAGGATTGTAAAAATACCCTTGGGACCTAGTGTCTCTGTGTTTAACAAGGGAGCTGTAACTATAACCTTTGTTATATGTCTATGAGTAAGACATAGAGTTCAGTCTCCTGCTAGTGCTTCTGAGAGTCACAATGTCATTGCAGAAGACAGAGAGTGGCTGGCACTGCCAGCTTTAAGATGCAAAGTATAAAACCAAAGCTCTGGCCACCTCCGGTCATAAAATTCTTATGGAACCTTTTTTGTTGTTGTTGTTAGAGAAGCAGTTATAACCCAGTATGCTGGCAAACTTCTGGCTTGGGTCAGTTACATTCAGCAAAAGTTTCCTTGTGTAGAAAAGTTATTAATCGTTTTATAACGTGGACCATTTGCTCTGTTGTCAAGGTGACAACCACTTCTGTGATGGGTGAATGTTTAGGATAACTGATGCTATATGAAGTCAGTTTTAGACAGAATGAAATACATCATCTTTCTGTATAACTATATCTTTGGATTATGGACTCTGTAATTGCCTCACAGCTTCTGGTTATCATGAATAAAATAGCAAGGCCAAACTAACTTCTGGGGAGTATTTAGTGTTGCTGCCATTTATGGTCAAGATTTTGGTTTTGACACTTTAAGTTTAGGAATATTCTTCTTCCTTTTAATAGTTTAAGTACAAAAGGGACCAGCATTGCTATAGTTATTATCCTTAAAAATGAAAAGATTTTTGTAGCTGAATTAATCACAATTTTGAGGACAGCTCTCTTCCAGGAACACACCCTCTCCTTTTATAAGGAAGTTTCTCTGCACCATAGAGTTCTATCTTTATTATTTAAATCTAAATATTATTTAAATAATTGGCTAATGTTACACAAAGGTTTTTTATCTTTCTGCACACTTGTAAAATATCTGTGGAATTGTTATGTTTTCTGTGGGTATTTCATGCTCAGTTCTTCAGGCTGTCTCTCCAAGTGTTCTGCAAATTGATCAATAATTTTTATGCACTACAGTAGGAGCCAACTGCAGCAATATCACAGAGCTAAATTCTGCTTTTATATCAGCATAGAGTGAGTGCTGATCATGCTTATTTGAAGTCAACTTAGTTTGGCAATCTTAGTAGCAGGCTGCAGGATGAGTGGCCAGATTTTCTAATAAATGCAGGCTTAGACAATGCATTCTTCAAAAGACAGCACGTTTGGTCTCTGAAGGAGTATTTTGATACTATCTTGAACTAGAAAATTCAGGGTTAGATTGAGGGCTAGCTGTAAAAGCACTGCGTTGGTATTTGTATTTGCATACATAACCTCCTATGCAATGTAAAAAGAATCAGGGCATCAGATTCAGCGTGCGTCAAAAGAAATCAAACGCATTTGTCAGAAAACTCTGATTTTTCATGTCTGGGGTTCAGTAAGCGTCTCTCTAATGTGTATGTAGTTCATATGATATTGCTATAATCAGGGGGTTGATCATTTGCAGATTTTACTGTACTGTCGGCATAATACTTGGATCTGTATTATTGGAATCGAGAAATCTAGATCTCTAGGCTTCTTTTACTAGATGTTGGCTTTTCTTTTGTAATTGCTTGCCCTAGTGCTGCTGTTTAATTCCTACAAAAAATTTCTTTCTAAGTGGCATTCTAGCATCAGTCCATGAAGCTGACCTGTTCTCTGTGGATAAACAGCTTCAGAATTACCAAAATATCTGTGGGATGTATCCAGCAACATCACTAAATTTCTAAGGTAACTAGGGGAGGTATTCAAGCCACATGAAACCTCATGTGAACACACTTGTAGAAGCTTTTAAGCAGCAACCCACAGCGCGATTGCCTCTGATCATTCTGAAAGAAACTTTGTTCAAGATTTTTCAAAGGCTGAACATTGATCGAATGTATTATTTGTGATGCAGAACAAGTGTGTTTACATGATGATGCCCAGAGGAAATCTTCTAACTTCAGTTAGATTTTCTTTAATGTATTTGCTATGTTATTTTCAGCTTTAAAAATACATATGGGTGTAGATTTTTTTAATATGGACAAGCCCCGGTCTTATTTAAAAACTGTTGGTTTTCACTGGTTTTCTTTGTGCCTCTTCATAAGTAAATTAACCATTAAAACTTGCGGATAATCAGGGTATAGTATTCCAGGACAATCCCAGTCATGCAGAAAATTAGGGGACACAAATATTGTGTAACAGCATTGTTGTGGTTTCCCTTCGGCTTTATCTAAATTGTTGTTTCTTATATGTTATAGTGGATGTACTGATCAAGCCTACTCATTTAGTTTCGTATCCTTTTCTCATAAGTGTGTCTTGCTCAATGACTGTAATTAAGGTATTCTGCCTGAAAGGAAATGAATAGAGTTGAATAATAACTAACAGAGCATTTATAATGCGTCCCCAGACTTTTGAACCATATAAATTTTGGAGGTGCTTGCACCTAGCATTTTGTTTCATACTGATGTTCATACTTAAGTGGTTTATTATATTATGTATAGTTGTATGAATGAGCTATAATCTACACCATACACTGACCATTAAATAAGAAAAAATCTGCCTCTGGAAAAAAATACTGGGAAAATAATTTTTTATGAAAAAAATGCTCATCAGTTGTGATAGAAAGTAACATGACCTAACAAATGACAGCTGGCTCTAGGAAAATTCTGGTTAGAAGTAAAGCATTTTTTTAAGCAATGAAATACAGTTCTGAACGGGATGATATAATATGGTTACCGATCGTGATTAGAAGTGATGACCCAGAATTAGTTGATGACTTGATGATGCATGTTCCAAAGTATCTAGAGATGCTACAGATTCTTCATTATGTTGCAATGAAGCATGTGTAAATTAAATCAAGAGGTATGGACATGATGTGGGAATAATGCTTGACTTCGTGGACATAAAGCATGGACAATCAAAATGGTCCTTCTTAGCAGTAACCTTACATTTAGTATTTTGTAACTATCTAGTTTTACTTCATATCTGTAGTACAGAATTTGCAAATAATTTATGTAGCTGTATTTACATATTAGAGCTGCTTTGTGTAATTGCCTACAAGATAGTCAAGTCAAATTTCTTTTTTGTTACTTTTTAACCAAACTACACTTAGAAATAGTTCAGCTTATTTTGAGTTTCATGAAAATCCTTTTGAACAATTTTCAGATAACTCTAGAAGTGACTTGAAATGTATTACTGGAAACCATCAAGCTAGAATAAGATCCTAAAGGAAGCAATGTATTATCATCATTCAATGGAAGAAAGCAGATACAGTCGGATAAGTCTGGGATTCATTTTGTCTCTGCTGTTTGTTTCTAACATAGTCAAAGAAAAGAGCTTAAACTGAAAATAACAAAGAACAACTCTGTCAATCCTGTTTAGAAAATATGTTCAAAAACCTGACATGTTTATCACGTGTTCCTTACTCATGCAGGCACTGAATCAGTGAGATTCATGCGCCAGGCATGGTATAATGTGCCACACATACATTAGACTCGCAACCAGTAACAAATTACTCCTCAAAATATGAGGCAGGACTGTGACACTGAAATGGTGGGGGAAAGACTACTCACAAATCATACCATGTTAACGTATACAGTTTTGCCCTAAATCATACAGTAACTGTTGCATACGTTTTCAGAAAAATGGCAAGCTTTTAGAGTCTGTGTCTGCCATGAGGTAATTTCTCAGGTAAACGGGAAGCTTTAGCCTAGCCAGTTATTTAATACTTCTTGTTTTGGCACACACTTGCTCAGAGATCTGGAGCAAAAATAGTTCCAGACGTTAATATCAATGTCCAAAAAGATGCACCTGACTTGGCCTACAGGGTATCCAATAACGGAGTCAGTCCTCACCTGTGAGGGAGGCAGTATAAAAAGATATTAAAAACCTGAACAACTCTAAACGACCTTTATGATTTCCAAGCCTTGGGACAGCTGGTAGCCTGTTTATCCCATGGTGTAGCTTAAAACAGCCTTAAGGCTGCTCTCATCTTCACCAGCTAAATCAGGGATAGTCCAAGCTTAGCAGCATGCCAGAGGATTCCCTGAAAGGTCCTTCTGATCTATAGACCAAGAGGGGTTTGGCACAGACCTGATGTGGCTGACTCTCCACTGCTCAGATTTCCTGATGAAACACTGGAACGGGTTGCCCAGAGAGGTTGAGGAGTCTCCGTGCTTGGAAGTACTCAAACTGTGACTGGACATGGTCCTGGACAACCAACCCCAGCTGCCTCTGCTTGAGTGGGGAGTGGGATGATGACCTTCAGAAGTGCCTTCCAACCTCAGCCATTGTGTGATTCCGTGTAATACTCACCTGTTCTTCTGCCTGCTACTAGTAAATGAGGGTTGGTTGATTTTCAAATGAAAGATCATGGTTCAGGATTCTACCTATTTGGGTGTGGAACATGATACGAGGAGATTCTCCTGCAGGTTTTCCTTTGTGCTAAGCCTGTCCTGAGACTGGGCTTCTAGCAGTAGCGTCTGCCTCTGTGCAAATGTACATTCAGAGATGTCCTTTGTTTTAAGGAGCTTCAGGTAGTGATTATGTAAGGGTCTCTTATTAGCATATAGGCATATTTCCTACTCATGGAGGCAATAATGAAGTGTAGCTCCTACTAGCTATTGTCTGAGGCAAGATATATGCAGACAGTGCTGGGTCAGCAAGGTACAGGGCAGGAAATCAGGTTTGTTTGGGGTTTTTTTCCCCATTCTGCCTTCAAGACTTCTCTAGAGATTTCTCTTGAAACTTCTCTTGGTTTATATTGGGGTAATAATTTGTAGAGCATTGCTTCACTGTGAGCAAGAGGACAAAAAACAAAGCAAAATTGTTTTACATTAATCTTATTTTTCAACTTTACACATTTTTCTTATCAAGTATTCACACTTTGCTGTGAAGAACAGTATGATAAATTCATTTTTGTTTTGTTTTCTTTATAACATAGCACTTGCCCTGCAGTAAGAATCAGCATCTCTGGATCACTTGTTAGCTGCAAGTGCATTCATTTGAATTTTACCATCGATCTGTTCTACCCTATGACTCACTTTTGTGGTGCTTAATTTCTAACACACTGCTTATATACTCCAAAGAATGTTGGGGTTTTTTTCTATTGCCCACCTTAATTCTTTTCAAATTAATAAGCTCAGAGCAAAACACTGCCTGTATGGATCAATATTCTAAGTAGTAATTTTGCAAGCAGACAAAATTGTATGTTTCTGAAGGGTGAACTGATGAAATGTTAGTTAGCAGAGACAGAATAGAATCCCTTTTACTGTGAATTAGAGGATATGGGCCAATACACCTGTCCTGCTTGAATAAAATATGGATCACTGGGAATAGATACAAAAGCCTGAAGTATTTTAAACAATGTCTTGCCTTTATTGTACAGCTAGATGTGGAATTGAGGCCCTTAACTATTTTCAAATGATAAAATTATTCATGTCTTGTCATACTTCTCTGCAAAATGTTCTGTCTCAGCTGTAGTGTAAAGCATGCACGGGGGCAGTGCAGACACCGTCCCAGGCACCCCAACACTGGGAGAGGGTACGACCAGCTCACAGTGTAGGTGCACAAGGGATGGTGGTTGAGATCCAGTGGGGAGTGCAGCCCTCGGCTACACAGCCTCACCTTCTTAGTTTGTGGTTTTACTCGTGGAGCGCTCCAGACCAGTCTGTCTTGTTGTTGTGAGGGTAAATACCACCTGTGAAAAGTCAACAGCTCGGCACAGGAAGGTACCTGTAACACTTTACAGCCCGTGAGTATTCACCCTAGTGTTTTGCTAAAGAAGACCTGCTCCCCTCTACAAGCTGTGCCCATTTCTCTTTGCTGGAGGTAGAAGGAAGAGATGGGGAGGTCATCTTCACCTCCCCACTGTTGGCCAGCTGCTGGGACAGGAGCAGTCCCCAAGACTGACAAGGAATAGGTAATTCCCTTCTTCCTATGGGAAAACCCTCTGAGAACTGCACTAGAGGAATAGTAATGTGCTGAGGAGGCTTAGCAGCAACGCTGTCAGCTGTGTGGTGTTAGGACTCTGCTATGGAGAAATACTCAATGAGTAAGATGCAGCAATTACAGAAGTAAGCGTATGCCTCCCGTGAATCTCCAATGGCTGTTTGTTGAGTGTTGCGCATGATGGATGTCAGGGCCATTTGCAGGTTGTGGCGAGTCACAGGACACCTTTAAGAATCATAGAATCATTTAGGTTGGAAAAGACCTTCAAGATCATTGAGTCCAACCATCAACCATGCCCACTAAACCATGTCCTGAGCATCTTCCCTGTGCTTGCTGTTCAGATTGAGCTGGGAGAAGCAGCCAAGCTCTTCTCAGGTTTTCTTCCTGTGACAATAAGACTTTTCTTTACCTCGCCCACGTATGATGTGCATAGCATTTAGAGCAAAGACAGACACCTATTTTGAAGAAGCTGCATGGGTGAACTGGTAGCCCTAAAATCGAACCAGTTAACTAGCCAGCTGGGAAAAAAATGTGGTTCATGTTTGACCTAAGTACATTTCAGAAAATGTGTTAATTTTCCTCTATGGCTTGCAGTCACACTTGTCTGTGTGCTAGCTTTTAATGGAGTTGTAGCCTCTGTGCCGTGAGCTATCTGTACCTTGAGTGCCAGTGTTTATAGGATTCCCTTGGGCAATCAGATACAGTCACAGGGTAGAATACTTACTATTTTACTTATCCAAAGGAGCTTGCAGAAAATCTTAGCTTTTCGTTTGTTGTGGAAGTAAAATTAGAAAATATACCAGTGCTCAGACTATTTCTCAAAAAAAAAAGAGAAAAAAAAGGGGGGGAAAAAAAAAAAAGGTGGCCTGACCCCTCATTAGTGTATATTCTGCAAGAACACTGTTCTTTTGCAGGGCACAGGTGTTGTTTTTCTTCTCCTATCATGCTTAGAGGCAAAACTGAGATGTGGAGGGGGTCTGAGAGCTGTTCTGAAACTGAGTCATAAATGCAAATGAATAATAAGAACACAGTTAATCTTACTGAGAAACAAATATAAATATTGTACAAAGAGAGATCTGTGGCATTGGAGTGTATACATCAGGCTATCAAGACATCATGTAGTTGTTTCATTTATTCCAACTTCTTTTCATCCTGCGAACAGCTGTCCCTTTATTTCTAAAAGCTATTTTAATGTGGCAAGGGTGTTTTTAGTTTAATCTGCTACAATACTCCTTTTGTCTCCTTGTCATTCTTCCAGCTTTAAAATATTAATCCAAGCTAACAAAGAGAATTTTTGATGTATTCTAAAATCCTGAATGCAATGTATAATTTAAAAATAAAAACACTTTATTAGGTTATGTTCATATTCAGATTCAGATATGTTTGGCTTGAGTTAGGCTCCTACTTGGAGACGTTTTTGAAGAAATAAATATTTATTGGGCATTAACAGTCTCCCTAAACGCAGCTACTTACTACAGCGTGTTAAGTGCCCTTTCTATGCCTGGTCTATAGAGGTGCTGAATCTTTGCATTCCCATGCTAATGGTTTAAACTCTTAGCCCAGTGGGTAGAGGTTCATATTCTAAGTTGAGGATTTCACGTTCAGTTCCAGTCACGATGAAAATCCATATACCCTCAGGTTATGTTCTGCTCCCCACCTGGGGTCCACATGACTGAACACTCTTCAGACCCAAATTTGGAAACTTTAGCACCAATGATATTTGTATAAAGATGCCAAATGGAAAGAAAAAGCACTGCTTAGTGAATATTTTTTAATTTTTGTATTTTGTTTTTATATTAATGAATATTTTTATTAACTGAGAGTCACTGAGTCATACTAAGGCTATTCATAATTCTGGATAATTGCTGGAAAGGTGTGGAATAATTTCTGAATCCCAAAATTTCAGATACCTTAGGATAACCCAGTTCTGGTAAGCAAGTGCTATGTACCTATGCGGTTTCATAGGAAATGCTATACATAAAAAATAATATGTATAAAAGCCATGCAGCTTATAAAAAGCAGTTGAAAATTAATCATTCAGACCATCTGATATGGCACATTTGCAGAAATTGTGTCTAGCTGGAAAGTGATTTAGTAGCCAAAAAAAATGGCTGCAGCTTACTTAAAAAATTTAGGGTAATCAATTCCCCTTCAGATATATAAGCAACTTTTTCTATTATTTGTAAATTCATCTCTTGGTATTTAGATAACCGTGTTTCACAGTGAAAGGATTTCAGAAACAATGCATAATGCCATTTTCATATTTCCAACATGATTGCAATAAAAAACTATGAGGAAAGAAGTACTGTGGAATTTTGTTGTTACAAGTCTTGACTTCACTGGTCTGGTATTTTTAGGGAGGAAAAGAAACAAAGGGGAAACTGTGTGCTGGAATTAGCTATTTGTAGCATTTACTACTGTAATTGTTCTGCAAATGGCTAATGTAGGGTAGGTCACATGAGACTTGTTAGGGAGGATGGTTTCCAGTGGTAGAGCTGCATTATGTGATTAGTAGAGGAACTCTGCTGTTACAGGGCGTGCAGGGTAATCCAAATCCTAGCCGTGGGAGGAAGCCAGCCAGCATGGGCTTTGTTGCCAGCACTGCTACGAACTGGCTCTTCAGTTAGAGTGGTGCAATGTGATGATGACTGGGGTCGCTGGCAAGCCTTCGTGAAGTTATACCTGTGAGCAAGCTCCTCTTCCCTCAGCTCTCTGAGGTGTGTATCTTTGTGTCTCCTGCTATACGTGTGGTCTCTTAAGCCTGTTGCTCCTGGGCTAATATGGGACCGAAAAACATTGTCTAAAAGGCTAGACTGCAAAGCCAAGGAAAGAAATGTGACAAAAACTCCATGGTGGAGATCTGATTTCTCGCCTGAGATAACGTTAGACTCAGTAGCTGATAACTTTGTGAGATTAGCACTTTGCTGAAGTGTATTCAGTCTGGAAGTCAGGGACCATAATGCATTCAGAAGATACAAATGATTTTCTGCTTAAGTGCAAACACACAGCTGAAAGAGTTTTAATTCTGCTGTGGCTAAAGTGGTTCAGGGGAACGTCATCCCGGTTTTCAGTGTTTATATCAGAGCATGTGCCAGACTGTCTCTGCCTCAAAGGTTCCTCTGATTTATTTGGCCTTTTAACCAGAACAGCTTGTACCAGGCAAAGGTTTGATCTCTCTTGTTTTCCACTGCTGTAATATTCTTCAGGAAAAACCTATCCATTTGAGCTATCTACACCTTTCTTACAGAACGATATCAGGAGCTGCAGGAACAGACAAACTTAATGCCCTTCTGGTCCCTGTAAATGTATTGTGATACTGGATTAGGTAACTGGATCAGGTTTTGAGTTTCTCTGGCCCTGATGGGTATAGTTTAGAAGAATCCACTGCAATTCATGCTTAGTTAAAAATGTCCATACTTGGAATACCAACTTCTGTGAGGCTAATGAAATTTGAATCTTGACTCTGTTACTCATTACACACCTGAGATACTACTTGGCTATTTTCCCAAGGCCTCATGCTAGCTGGCTGCTGTCAGTCTGGGGAACTAACCAGCTCATCCCAAGCTGGGTGAGAACTAACGGAACTGAATTGTCAGTTTGCAGAGACTCTGTTACTGCTTTCCATGTGGTTTTTGGATACTCTCTCATAAGATGCTTGCCTTTGAACTCAAATGCTTTGAATAGGCTGGAGATAGCACATGTGTTTAAGCCACTTCCCCCACCAAAAATTACTGTGCAACTGTAGTGGACAGAAACGCAGAGTAATGTGGAAGGAGGAGAAGGGGGTGAGAATTCAGTAAAGCGTCGTCTAAAGCAGGACTTTCCAGCTCATTGAAGCTCTATTTGCTGCATGCTCAAGAGAGTACTGGAACAACAGAAAGCTCTGCTTGAGTGTGTAGGAAAGAAAAAGACAGCTGTTGTGCTGTCTTCAACTAAATGAAACCTGATTGCTAGGTTGGTTGCCCTTCTCCAGTTATTAGAATGACCATCTGGGAAGTCAGTAACAATTAGTCATTGTTTGGCCAGATAGTGCCAGGAATCAGCTGTCTACATGGACTTGCAAATAAGCTGGGGCTTAGCGGAAATAAATTCCCATTCTATTTTACAGGGCAGAATGTGGATCTCTGAACATGAGGGAATAATTTTATCCTCTAAGATAAGAATATGTGAAGAACTGTAGCTTTTAAGTATGAGCCCTGACCTTCCTCCTATGATTTTTTTTTCCCCCTTTCTTGTCAAAATAACCATTCTCATCTTATATACTCTTGTAATGACCAAAGGTCCTGACATCTACTGGACCCAAGTATGCTGCTGCTACATGGAACAGAGGGGGCAGAACAGAGTTGTTGTCTTGTACACTTCATGCTTTATGCATTTCTCTTGCACACCGGTACACATTGGAGCTTGGAAGTAGTAGCTGGAGAAGCTGGAAGAGCAACAATGAGAAAAAATGAGAGATCTATGGCTACCTGGATCTATTGCTTTTACCTATTCCCCTGCTTCGCAAGGAAAGCCAATTGCATTTGCAAGAAGACACTCATTTATGGATGAGTAGTGTAGTAGGATAAGATCTCCAAGGCCTCTTTCCCCTGCAAACATGACTGGTTCAACTTCCTGCGGGAAGGAATTTTGGTCCTTTATCTGTCTGCATGTGGTATAACAATTATCTCCTAACAAACACACCAACGCTGCTTGTGAACTGCAAATCTGTGTACTGGCTACCGAACACCAGTGCATTCTATGCAGCATCAGAATGTCAAAGGCTTTTGTGCTCATCTCTCATAAAACTGTTTGTTTTTCTAATGAGATAAATTAACAAATTTGAAAGCCTTCCTTATAGAAAAAATTGCTCTGCAGCCACCTGCAGCACTGTGACCTGTGTTGTTTGCTCTAGATGTTTAAGTCAATTACAAAAAAAGAAAGGGAAATGTGTTATATACATGGCCTATTATTTTTAATCCTTTTAATATTATTGATTTTTATTTTACTCCTTTTCATTTCTGTTTGGACTTAAAGTGGCTTTACATTGATTTTGCTTGTTATCTTGTTTCAAGTACCCCTTTTTTATGTTGATTTGTCATGTAGTTTTGGTTGCTTACCTTTCAGTTGTCTGTGAATGCAAATCATATAGGCCTGTGTTTATTTTCAGCTCTGTTACATTTCTTTCACCTTTCTTTTCTTTTTTCACTGTGGTGGTGTTGTATCCTATCCACTTTATCTTCATTTTAATATCTCTCTCCAGTAAATTATAAGCTTTTGTTAATGCCTTGTTGTGAGTTGTTTCCTGGTTTGTTGGTGGTTTTCCCCCCTTTTTCTCTTCTTCCTAATAGAAAAACAGTTTTTGTTGGAATAGAAGTTTTTCATTCTACACTGTTGTCACAATTCACACTATACTATAGTTACTAAGCACATGATACCTTAATTTATACTCTAAATTATTCACTTTTAACTTAGAGGTCAGCATTAAAATTGGGGTTAAGTAAATGAGTAGAAAATTTCTTTAGATAAAAATTTAAAATGTACCACCTAGATAAATATATTACACATTTCTCAATGTCTACATGAATGTAGACTTTGTATGTTCACTGGTGAAGCTTTGAAAAACTCAGTGTAAGTATAAACCCATTGCTGATGACCTAAAAAGTAGGAAAACTCAGTGGTCAGGTATACATTCAATGCTTTCAAAATGATTTGGCTTGTTTGAATAGAATCAAGTGTTTGGGGGGGAAGTAGGAAATACAATTCAGGTATGAAGAATATAAGGAAAGTGAAGTGAATGAAGTGTTCATGGCAAAAAAGCATTTTTAATCTATAAAGCAGGTTTCAAGGTTAGTCAAGTGTGCCAGTTCATTTATTCTAAAGCTCCTAGTGCTTAGATTTTAATAATCATTATGCGCTATGATAGATTATTGTTAATATGAAATGTATTGGGTAAAATGAATAGCTAATGGTATCACTTTTTAAGTGCTGTTGAATGCATTCTTCAAAATGGAATAAAACAGTTTGAACCTTATATAACTTTTCTGAGTAGGCTGAGTGGTAACAAGGAAAAGAAAAGAAGAATAGAAATTGAAATGTTTGTTGCCTCCCCCTAAAAATCAAGTATCTCACTATTTATAGCCTTATTAATTAGAACCAGAAATGTGAGGCTGAGCCTTGTTCTCATCTATACAAACAGGAGAGGCTTGAGTGAAATACACAGATAGATGCTTCAGTACAAAGAGAATGCACAGACTGCAGGCAGGCATCATTGCATTGTTGGTAACTCAGAACCTTTACTCTCCCTGTCTGCTACAAGCAGAAGTTGTGTGCTGCCAAAATCAGCACACCGAAGGTTAGTAAAGAAAATTCTTTAATATTACTGCAGTTCCATGGTCCCAAACTACTTCATTTTCCAGAAAAAGCAGTTATGAAGAACTGTAAAAATAACAGATAAGATATCAAAATAGGTGATCTCTTCAAAAACAGTCTCAATGGCATCTCAACTGTTCTGGCAAATTCAAGAAACTTTGTTTCACCTCCAGTTCAATTCCTAAAGAAGTCAACCTTTAAACCCCCTTTTTTTCCCTCTCATGGGGGATGGAATACTCTTATAGTGCCTTAAAAATCTCAGATAACCTCTTGTCCTGCTGCAAACGTGACTCTGCAGCAGATACTCTGCAGGACAACCCCATCTCCTCCTCCGTGTCCCGTCAGCTCTGGTTCTGCACAGAAAAGGGAGCAGCCCCTCAACACTGCATTGCCAACAAGAAACAGGCCCAGGACCTCGGTTCCTGGCGGGCAGGAGCTCTGTGGCCTTTTAGCTGTGGACACAGCAAACAGGTTGGAGGACAGCAGGGAAAAAAGTGCTAGAAAAGAGCCAGAAAGGGAAGGGCTCTCCCACCAGAGCAGCTGCTCAGTGGATTGCCCTCCCACATCCCTTCCCTGAATTTGCAGGGATAGACACCAGGTGGCGATGGCCACTCTTCTGTCCTTGTAACCTGGAAACAAAAATCCAAAGTTTTTGTGTGTCCTCTTAATCAGGAGTAGCCACGGCGTGCAAGGCGTTGTCATCTCTGTGTGCTCAGTTTTCTTGAAGAATGCATATTCTAGTCATAGCAAGCAGTATTTAAAATGAGGGTGATTTTCTGTGCAAGCGTGCTCTAATGAACCCCGGAGTACTGCAGCGGCTGGTTGCTGTGGGTGGCTGTCCCTGTTCCTCACCTTCTGCCTCCCTGATGGAGAAGGAAGCGGTGAGCAGAAGGTGGCTCTGCGGGATCTGGCTGTACAGAGAGGCGGTGAAACATCTGAACAGCGAAGAATGCAGCCCTTCAAGTTTGGTATCAGGATATTGTCTCAGCAGTTCACAACTTGATGCACCATATTATGCTGCTGTCCCAATACAATACCTAATTTTTCTTGGCAAAATTAAATGATTCATTGAGGGAGTGGGACTCTTGTAAGTAATTTTTTTTTTTTTTTTTTTTTTTGGCTTTTAAAATGCTATTTTTAAAGGGAGCTATAGCTACCTAAAAGCCTTACTTAAACCACTGGCAATCCTCTGTGTTATAAAGTGAGATAATTCCTTCAAAACTAAACCCCAGCAGCAAAGGATAAAGAAGTGAAAGGTGTTACATGATGTGCATACGCGTGTGCTGTGTCATTGCAAGTATCTACAAAGGGCTCCTTTATCTTTTCTCTTGCTCAGCAATCCCGTTGGGCTGCAGAATAACAGCAATCAAGTCACCTGTCTGGGGCAGATTCCCTGTTTGTTGGCTTGATTTTTTCTGAAATTCTTTTAGTGAACGAAACCCTCTGTGGTACTTGACGTGATCAGAAGTCTGTTTTAGGAGTGTGTCTTTTAGAGTAAATAATAATCTCACAGAAGCATTGAAGGAAGCTGTTGCCATTTTCCTTTTTTCTAGCTGCATGTTAGCCACATCTGCTCCTCCTGGATGAGCACAGAAATCACGTAATGTAGAAGTGTGGTGGGAGGCAGAGCACTGCCTTTTGGTGGCACAGCAAAATAGGAGCCTGCTTTTCATGTTCGCATTCAGCTCTTGCTATTAATGTGCTCACAGGCCAAGATATATAAATTTCACAGAGCAAACTGCTGGGAACAGATTTTTTTCACCCACCTGTCTAATATTTAGTCATGCTGAAATGACTAAGTTTTAAAAAGCATTGAACTTACGGTCTTTAGACCAGGTTAAAAAAAATCTGGAAAAATCACCAGCTTGCTTTCCTGACCACTAATCCAGCTGCCAGAACAGAAAATAGTAGGTGTTAAACAATTTGAAAGCCTAGCCTAGACTTCTGAAGAGTAACTTAATAGTCTGTTGAGGTGGTTCTTAGTTGTCAAAGGAGTAGATTTTTCTTGGGCAACTTAGATGTGTCTGTGACTCAGATTTCAATGATGTCAGAAGGAGCTCTCCAATGCAATGTTCCTGTAAGAACAATACAAAAAGATGCTATTTTTTGGCACAAAATTGCATGGGAAATGATCTATTTTTTTAAAGTTCCTATTATTTCTGGCTTTTATTTGCCAGAGTATTCCTGATGTTTTTTTTCTTTGTTCTTCTCTCTCCTTAGTGATGCCTGTGGGCAAAGAAAATAACGTGTACAACACCTACAATCACACTGTGAAATAGAAATTAACCTCATTTATCTGTGAACCTTTCCCCCTTAAATTTAATTCAGGGGATCCAGAAAAGCAGCTTTTGTAAAAACAGGCTGCATGAACATTTTCTATGAGCAAAGATGCAATGCCATACTGCAGTTTAGCCTGACCTTCTTGGCTTGAGACCACTGTTCCCCCTAAATGTTTCTTTTTGCCATCCATCTTCAAAGAGCCAAGGGGAAACCTTGTCTTGTTTGAAGTCAGTGGCGAAACCCCCATTGACTCGAATAACATCAAGATTTCACCCTAGGAACATTTCAGCCCTTAGAGAGAGTTTGAAGCAGTTATAGACGTAGAGATGCAGCTTCCTGAAATACAGAACAAGAAGCCGTCCAGCCATCAGACTGCGCTGGAAATATCCTTACAGCTTCTTCTTAAGTTTATCTAAAAATTATACCATCCCTGCTGTAAGGTTCAATTCTTTTGCATCTGTTAAATTGCTTTGCATGAAAGTGTAGCTCTCAGGTACCATGGCAACCATGTTTTCTAATCTGATTTTAAATTTTTACGGTGCAATGCATAAAATATTGGTACATTTTTTAGTTTTTGATTTATAGGTGGGAGTAAAGTTAGGGATAGCAATTTAAAAGGCATATGATTCTGTAGACTTAAATGCTTTCTTTTTTAGATGATACAAGGAAAATGGTTTCTTATCTTATTTTCTTATGAAAAGTAAGTATTGATTGGCTAATTACAGATGTGTAGATTACAGCTGGCATTTGAGGTCTTAATAGCAAGTAGTATTTCTAGATGCTATGTAGGACACTTCCCATTGAGTCCAGGCAGATGGTAGAAAATACCATTGTTTCCTGTATTTCCACATATAGAGTACCTATCTGTAAATACCTGGCAAATTCTACCTCTTACTGAATACATTTAGTGTCTCAGCAGCGTGGAGGTAACTTTATTGTTTTAAGAATGATTCTGAAAAATCTGCTAAAATGCATAAAACTTGCTCTTTTCCCAAGAAAGCTTAAAGATAACACTTAGATTTTAACCTTGCATTGTATCATACTCTTAATATAATCTCTAAGTCATTATGTTTCCAGAAATGTTCTGTGAAGAAAGTCCCATTGTGCTTAAATGATTGTACATGTGGAATGTGTCGTGGTCAGTATGAAGCCTCTATTATCAATTGAATTAAGTTGGCACAGAGCACATTCTGCAATTCAGATGTGCAAGAATGTCCCTGAAAGACGTCAAGCGCAATTCATCTCAGCATTTGACCTGATGCCCATTACACCTACTTGCAATGGAACCACAGTCTGTGCTAATATACAAACTTTGAATTTTGCTTCAGTTGAGTTTTATAATTGGAGAAATTGTGGGTTTAGGTGGAGGCAGGACACAAAGGAACTCTTTGCACGAGGAGAAATAAAAGAACAGAAATATTTGAGTAGTGTTATAATACATCAATTAACTTTTTAACTAGGTATGCATGACTTGCTGTTTTGACCGAATAGCCCTCCTGTGAACCTTATTCTTGTCTCTGCATTATGCCTGCTACCTTAATAAAAGTACAGTCAGTATTACAAAGAGATAAGAGGAAAGTAAGCTTCCTGTTTCAAAAATCAGTGAGCAAGAAGCCTAGTACAGCAAGAGAAATCAGAGCAAACTACATTGTGGAAATTCCAAATAGCCTTTGTGTATGAGGTATGTAGGAACTCCATTAACAGGGGAATGATTTTAGGTGATACTTGATCTCAGTCCTATCTGGTGAAACAACTTTTGATCAATTTAAGAAAGTAGGGGTGCACGTGTGTGTTGGCAATGATTGCTTGTGTTTCTACTGAATTAGATTTTGATTGGCTTCATGTGTACAAAGGCAGTTGGCAGATGACAGATATGCGTGAGTTTTGCACTAGAATGTGTAGATGACATGGAGAAGGAATAAAATCTCTAGCAGTCTCTGTGCATATATCGTTACTGTATGGTTTATAACCATTTTAGCCATATCCTTTTCTCTTTTTTTTTCTTCTTTTTGAAGGTAATGAATTCTCGTTCTTAAAAGTGCGTTTATCTAAGGTATAATATTGATAAAAGTAATTTGTTTCAGGTTTTTTAGCTGACACATTGTATTGTGTGAAGTCACTTTGGATTGTGTCACTCCTGGTGAACTGCACGATAGAATAAAGCAAGACTGATGCAACCTGACATCACATGCCACAATGTGATTTTTCGGCTAAAATTCTGAGCTAGTTTGTTTTTCTCAGAGCTGTAAATTCCTACAACTAAGGCTTTCCGTGAAGATGGAAGCAGCTTTGGATGAATTGCATTCATTAAAAGTCAGTATTACGAAGGGAGAAAACAAAGCTGTTTTTTCCACTAGTTTTCCTAGTCTGAAACTTCTTTTTGAGAAACTCAACTTCATCTTAGTTACACATCTGCAAACCAAGAGTAAATACACTGAAACTAATGGCTTATAACTGTTAAAGCAGAGCAACTGATATTAAGTGCAAGTCCTCAGAAGGAAGCAGTAAAATCCACATTTTGCAATGAAGAATTACTGCAATTCAATTTTGCAGAAATCTTAAAGCATTTACTTAAGCTAAATGGGAGCTTAAGTTGTTCACAGAATACTGAGAGAGTAGGTGCATGCTAATTTTCTTTGTGCTTTAAAATTGGTCTTAACATGAATGTCAGAAAAACTAGATGGCTGTCTTTTTCGACTCTTAAATACTGTACAAAATGAAATTACTTGTCAAATCAAATTTTGTCTTCCATTCTAAAAATTTATCATGAATATTACTGAAAATCTTAGTTCAGACAACAATTACAATAATAGAATCTGTGTACTTATCACAGAGTTTTTTATTTACAACTGTTGCATCAACTTAGTATGTACATGTTTGTCCAGAAATGAGAAGATACACCAACAGAAAATCCTGGAATAGTATATGGTAGTATTTCTGGGGTAAAAAATTAAGACCTTTTCAATTATCTAAAAACCTAGGTCACAAGTAGGGTGTTGTAGGGTAATAGAGCTTCCATTAAAGTAACAAGAAATAAAGCAAGCTCTGTACCAAGCTGTATTAAGTTGTAATTTTGGTTAGTGTTTGAAAAGGATGTATGGTTTTGGCTTTCTATTTTGTTCTTTTTCATACTGATATAACTGGGAAAAGTTGCCTGTGAAATCGCGGCATATCAAATGATTGAATAAATATATTCAAGAAAATATTTATTTTACAATTTTTTCCCCATTATTTCATTTGTGTTGTACATGTAAACAAATGTGTTTCCTCTTAGTCATGGCAGCTTTCCTCCAGAGCTCAATATATTAATCTATGTGATCTGCAGTGCTTAGTTTTGCCTAATCTTTTTGCGTGTGTGAGAGAAACTTCAATAAACTTTGAAACCTGAAAAAATAACAGAGCGCTGCCTAGTAATAGGAGGCAAGTAATTTTAATACCAGCCAAATGTAAGCATTGTGATTATTTTGAGGGTTGGCGTATGTGAACAGCAACAACATTCTTCACTATTCCCCCTTCTGCTGGGGAAGGATTAAACTCCATAGTAGGATGTGCTTTAAAAGCTACTTTCATGCATTTTAATCAAACAAAATAGGTTATCACATTAGAAATGGGCTGACACAAGCTTAAAAGGACAAATGTATCATGTCTCCTACATGTTCTCTTGGCAGTGACTGCTGGAGCTGCCATGAGCAAATGGATTGAGAGAAGTGAGGAAAAGGAAAAGCATGCAAAGATGACTTGTTTACCTGTTTACACAGTTGTTCTAGGATTGCTTTTTTTAATTTCAGATGATTCCAAAGTAGGCATTACTATGCCATCAGGTGTGTTTGGTTTACTGATTACAAAAGCATAGGAAACTTAGAATAACTGCCATTTAAAATTCTCATGATGGTATGAATTTAGAGGCTCATGGAGTAGATGTAACTTTTCTTTAAAAAAAAACCAACAAGCACACACACACCTTTGTCTATATACAGACTCTCATATGTGTGAAATCATCACATTTGATACTGCTACACATTTACTTTAGATTTAATTATCAAGAATGTTGATGTTGGTCTACAAAAAATAGTGGTATGTATAAGCAATCTAATGACAGAGAGTTAAATTGTGGTATAAGAATCTGGGTGTAAGGGCTTGCTTAGGGCAAGTCCTTGATTTCAGTGAATTTTATAGTGGTTGTTGTAGAATAAGTCTGTACTTACAGATCACTATAGAGACAATGCTTTTGCCATTAATGTATTAATATTTAAAATACACTTTGTTTGCAGCCATAATAAATGTTATGGTTTTACATATATGAAAGACTTTGTGGGTGAAGCCTTTAAATGGGCAGATCTTCCTTTTTGTGTGGTAAAGGATCCTTTTTCTTATATCTTTCTCTGCCTCTCATCCGTTGGCAGTTTTTGCTGTAACCATGTGTTTTTCTTTTATGTGAAATTTTGATTACTCTCCATGCTTCATGTTCTTCTGAAGTCAGTTTAGAAGACTATCCTCAATCATAAAACACAGTTTATGCAGCAACCATCTCTGTTACTAATACCTTATGATATTCCACAAGTGTGAGTACATTGAATCCATTGAAGTTACCTGAACGTTAGCAGTTTTACCCTCCTGCAGAAGATGTCATAATACCATATCTGGTATTAACAACTGAACACAGAACTTACTTTGTGGTTTACCTAGAAAGAATCTGCTTGTAGGTTAATCTAGGGATTATTAGCTCAGGCTACATCAGCCTTCATTTTTTTGCTTCAACAGCTCCACAGTTCAATCTCTGGTATGTCAGCAAATATGACAGCTGTCACAAATATGCTAGGTTTAAGATAAGATACCTATTTTCAGATCTGCTAACAGTCAGGTGTTGGAATTTGAAGTAGTTCAGATTTCTAGTAAAGCAGATAATGTATTTGAAACTATTTGCATTTTCCCCAAAACTGCAGATTTTCTGCAAAGATTTTCTTGCCTCAATTGGAAAAATCCTTTGAATTTAGCTTATTAGAGCGTGACCACTTGAGTCCCTCTTTATAAGCAAAGCTTTTTCTTTGCCCTGCATTTCCACTCTGAAGATCTATCACTAAAATTGCTGCTTCATATATACTCTCTGGAAAATCAATAACAAATCAAGTGAGATTCAGTGAGATTCGTTGATGTAACCAGGTGAGACTGCCAAAATCTCCAAGAATAAGTTGTTGATTACCAGGATGGCAGCAGAGCTCTAGCTGTGGTAGTACTCAGGCTGATTCGATACATTCACCTACATCATTTGGTAGTATGAGTGCTACCTCAGTAGTTAGTTCCCTGGGATACTACAAGGCTGTATCTGCTCATCTTTAGTGAGATTCAGGTCAAGCATGTGAAGTACCACATAAGAATATTTTCATCTTGTGCTTCATATAGTTTTAACTATATTTGTAGGATTATTTCATGCTTGGATTGGGTGATAGGGATCAGATTTAAAAAGATCTACTTTCCTTCTACTGGGTCATCTTCATGGCTTTTGGTGGCCTGCAGTGAAATGAGTTGCTAGAAGTTGGGGAAGTAGTAAGTGCACGCGCCGGTAAATCACAGTGGCATAATTCAGAATATTTGCCCACTGAGTAGATATCCTCAGCAGAGAAACCAAGAACCAAACTCACAGAAGAAAAGATGCTTTCAGTAGTCAATTCAGAGCAATTAAATACTTTGCCAGTCTATGGCAGAGTTCTCGAAGGTCAGCTGAGAACTATATCAGCAGTTTGGTGGAAGAAAGCTTACCTTGGCACATCAGAGCTATGCCTATTCTGTGTGACTGGTGAATTTTGTAGGTAGTATTATTTTCATTCGTGCTGTAGTTCATTTAACAGAGGCTTACTATTTTAATGTTATAGCTGTCAGTTACCAGTGTAAATCTGCATATTTTCTTACAAATATGAGGAAATATATGAATTTACCTTATTAAGCTTTCAGTCTACTGTATCTTAATGTACCTGTTCAGATAAAAGCAAGAATGAACAAGAATGAACGAGTCAATCCATACATTAAGTATTGCAAAATATCTGAGATATAATTAGTATAAATTTTCCAAAGTTTGTTCTGTTCAGAACTTTGAAATAATATCAGTTCTGATAAATGGAATATGATAACACATCTTTGCATTTAGCTAATATGTCTCTTGGTCTTTGGTTGTGAAAATAGCCAATGCTCCATGGAGGACACATGCTTTGAACTGCACTATCTACTGTGATCCTTTCATTAACATCACAAATCACCTCAGAAATGCAACACCCCTGAGATCATAAAACTTTTAACTGGGGCATAGTCATAGTACATGACTGTTATCTTTGTATGAGTGAAGTCTGTCTGACAGCATCGCCTGATTCAGCCTAATCAAATGTCAGACCTCTTCAGGCATGAAAGAGGAGGCATTTAGAATCTTATGAACATAAATAATACCTTTTTTTCTTCAATGTTCACTCACACCAAATAGAAGATCTTATGAGACCTTTTATGCTTTAAAATGTTTGACATCACAGTCAGAAAATATGAAGTTTACGGATGAAGTATAGCACCTGCATACAACAGTTTGGGTTCATTTCTTGCAGTAACATTTCTTTGCCATCTCTAGCAAATCACTAGTCTTTCTGCATCTCCTTATTTTTAATAGATAGTGCCTATTAAAAAGAAGTAAACTTTCCAATATCCTTAAGTTTCCTGTATCTCCATGAATTTCTGATTACATAAGAAATGCTATGGGAAATGTATGGAGTAAAAGGATTACTTTAATGTGTGGCT
Organism: Haliaeetus leucocephalus; assembly: GCF_000737465.1. NCBI lineage: Eukaryota > Metazoa > Chordata > Aves > Accipitriformes > Accipitridae > Haliaeetus > Haliaeetus leucocephalus. The sequence goes on along the minus strand of NW_010972709.1, from coordinate 4,796,812 downwards.
ATGTAAATACTTGATTCAGTTGTATTTCGCAGTATCTTGGTGCATAAGAGCTTCCAATTTGTTACTGATCACTGAAAGACATTTCTTCTTTTCCTGATGTCTGTGGTACCAGCACCTGAATGAAGAACACGCTCTTTTACCCTGTGGGTACCTCAAAAAAAACACCAAAACCCAACATGTCAAGGAGCAGGAGCAGGAATTTAGGTGCTTCAGCACTCTGCTTTACAAGTTTTTAGTACTCACAGATGAAGAATGCCTGGTAATTAGTAAGTCGCTTTGAAAATGCTCTTAACTCTGCATAAAATGCAAATAAAGTACATGCAACATTCTTAAAAGACAATAGGACTAAAGACACAGGTGAGGAAAGGATGAGAAAATCATACTTAATCTGCTAATACCTAGATTAAATCTGAAAGATGTCTCTCCCTGTATCCAGCTGCTGACATAAACCTCATTAGAGAGTCTGTTTTCCTGCATCCCTGTATGTGTTGGGCTGCATTCATCAGAGCAAAACCTTTTGGAACAGAACTTTTTCACTGTCTCTTTTTGCAACACTATCGAGGGTCCAGTTAGACTTTATGCCCCTTCCCTCCAATATGTTCAGGAGATAACTTGCCACTTCGCTACATAAAAGAAACATTTTCTCATTTACTTGGGGGGCACATGACATTTTGTTAGATCAAAGTGTTATCTCATGTATTTGACTGGTTAAGCAATGCCTTCCTGCTTCAACAGGAGGGAAGTTTCCCCTCTGCTTCCCTTGGTGATTCAGTGAGCATGTTTCTGCATTAAGTATCTTCATCCGTGGAATTTTACATTTTAGATCTGTCTGTGTATAAGCAGGATGGTGATTGTTCATTTTACAGTTACATTGGGCTGGGGCGAATATATTCCTCCTAAGGACTAATAATAATTTGCATCAGATGGCTCTTAAAAAACTGAACTGATGAAAACTGGAAATAATCGTCATTCCTTACTAAACTTATGTGCATTAAAATAATGCTATCTCTCAGCCTTTGTGTTCTTGGTGTGTTCTGCCAAGGTTAAATAGTTTGTTAAAAAGGAAAAGAAGCTCCAGAATACGCTGGGAATATCAAGCCAGTAGAAAAGAGATGTTGCATCCCTTTTTTGTTGCTCTGAGTCAGGACAGATTGACTGTTCAATAATAGCCTTTATTCTCTTCTAAAAGGTGTTCAGGTGCTATGGAAACTGTTTCTCATAATCTTGTCTTTTGTTTCCCTTTGCTTGTTTTTATTGGCAGGCTTCTAATTTCTTAACTGGAAACCTGTCAACATTTGTTAATATAATATTTGAAACAAACATACATAAATAATCTTAATAAGGTTGGATAAATGGGCTTAGTAATTATTATTTTTTCTTTGGAAGTTTAATTAGAAAGGGCTGTTTAGAAGAGTTTATACTAACTGCCTGCCTGTGATAGTGAAAGTCTGAATAAGGGTTGTGTTCTTTGCTTGGTAACTTTGAATATTCACAACGACTTTCTGGTATCCTGATGAGAGATTTCTTTCCCGTTCCCACTGTTTTGATGAAGGTTGCTACTCTGTCCTGAGGACTACTGGAAGTTGCACTCTTTCCTACGCCCCTTGAATCAAAGCTGTGAAGTGAGTTCCTTTGGACTATCTAAATGAGTGGGCCTTGTTGGATGGCAGCCTAGAGAGTTCTGTTGGGATCTCTAGTTTTGCTCGTTACCGGGGTATTTGTGTTAGCATGATAGATGGATGATAAATCTGTGTGGGCATCCAGAACTGACTGCAAGAACATTTTTGACTAAAAACCAAAAGGTAACCTAAATCATCACAGATCTGTCTTTTACTTTTGTGTACATACAGGTCTCGGACACTTCTTGGTCTGCTGATACATGAATGTGCTTTTTTACATTTCTCTCTTCAGAGAGAGACAAACTCTTCCCTTTCTATCTTCCTGCTGCTGTGCAATTGGTTTAATTTTTCTACAGGCTTAACGTCACATTTTGTCCTTTTTATTGCATGTCAGTAGACTCTTACCCTTGCTCAGTGATGTCAGGAGAGTTGGCAAAAGTTTTCTGTCTTTTATAAAAGATGGAACTTAGCTGTCATTGCCTCAGCCTCCTTGGTCTCTGGCTAATATTTGTACTTCCTGGTAAATATATTTTTTTCAATTGTAGAAGCAAATATTTTTCATCCTTCAAGTTTATTAATTCAAAATAAGGGAGCAGACTGGAAAATAAAAATAGAAACACTGAAACGTACCTGTAGAAGCCCTACAGAGAATTTACTTATCCACATTGTGCCTTAGTTTTTCATTTATATGTGGTTTGATTGTTCCACAGAAAGACTCTGATTATTTACTGGTGAAGTTCCCTGAACTTTTGAGATGAGGGACTTGATGTAAATCCAAACTGTGTGAGCTGTACAAGGTGGAGTTGTAAATGGCAGATTAAAACTGAAGACAAGTCAGTTGCAATTGAACTGCATTACAATAAGAGGGCAGTCTATATGCTTTTTCTAGAATGGAGAATGCCTATATTTCTGAACCTGCCACCTTAATCTAATTTTCTTTCTTTCTAGAAATAAAGAAGTAAAACCAGTGCCAAAATATTGCTTATAACATACCTGTGCACTAAACCTCTATTATTTCTACTTTAGAATCAGGCATCTCAAGCCTTTTGGAATTGCACCTCGCCAACAGTGGTTACAGATATTTATGGAACATGTTTCTGATCCTGGCTGAGATACAGCTTCAGCGAATTTGTCTACCCTTGGAACTGGGGATATGGATTTAGCACTTGCATAGCTAGCAACCTGGCACATACCCATAAATCAGGTCATTTTCCATTCAAATGTTAATATTTCCACCAGCAATTCATGTACAGATGGAGGTATAAATTGTACCCCAAAAATAAAGCCTAGCGTTTGAAAGTGTGCATTTTAAATGCAGGCAATTATTCTTTACCTTATCCTATCTATCACTGGTCATATACAGGGAAAAGGAGGAAAAAAGGGGAAGGGCACTGCAAATATTTTAGATCAATTCTGAATACTGCAGCAAACAGGTTTAGGTGAATGATGTAAAAACCTGTAATTCTGCAGAGTATTAATACGGTTAGGTGCTGTTCGTGCTCAAATTCTAGATGAAGTTTAGAGCATTTTCTTACAAAATAATCTTTTTTCTGGCTTTTAGAATTGTCTATTCTGGACTCTACAATTAGTCCATCTTCTTGGCTTCTTTGTTCAGCTTATGGGAATATATCCAGCACAGATTTAGACAGTGAATATTTCCACTGAAGCCAAAGGGAAATACTAGCATTTTATAAAATAAGGCACATGCGTAAACTTCTGCAAGTTTGTGGTTGTGATCCCTGAGATGATTTCCAGCTTTAGCTGGATCATTGATCTCAGTCTGGTGTATTTGTCTTCTGTATTTCCCAAATTATTTGCGATGAATATATTAGGTTTGTTATTTGTGTTATAAGCAACTCTGCTGGCTGTTCTCTATCAGTGCATTTGTAATGCGATAGTAGTTATTCCAGGGCTCCTTGTAAACATCAGGAATCTTGTGCTATCACATCAGAAAGATGACAGATTGTCAGGGGTTTTGCATTGCCATCTTAACCCTGCCACAGAAAATGGCTATTGAATTGCACTGAGTTCCACAACTGAATCTCTGCAGCTATGTTGTACCTGCGGAGAGCTTCAGCATCTGGGTGTGAGATCAGATGGACACTAGTACAGAACGTTAATAATCTTATATATGGTCACACAAACACATATGTACTTACATCTGTGTGCACACAGGCTTCTTTAGTTTGTGTAAAGCTTCACAGAAGCATGTTGTATTAAATAACTTGATAAAGAAAGGATGGTTGATTGTCTAGGTTTATGCTGCAGTGACTGCATTTAACGATTGCTTTATAGGGAGAAAGATTTTGCCATCTTCTGGGAAACTACCTATATTTAAAACATGGAGACCTGTAGATACCAATAACACCTTTCAAACAAGTGTGCCCTCAACATACTGTGAGAGAGCAATAGGGTTATAGTTACAGCTGACAAATACATAAAGGCTGTTTGAATTCTCTGGGACCATTATATTTCTATGAATAACAGTTGCAGGCTGTGTTTCTGAAACATCTAAAGTCAGAGGACAAGCTACACTTTTTAAAGTATATTACAAAAAAAAGTCAAAGACCTGCAAATGATGTTGGCATGTTGGCACTGTACTTTCTATTCATAAGCTAAAATTCAAATATCCATCTATTGCTTGAATTTCCTCCCATTATTTTTCCTTACTTGCTTGTGGGATTTATAAGGAGAAAGGAAAAAAAAGGCTTTGCAGGTCAATTCTAATTTCTTACAGCATATCTTTGGGCTCCAAACAAGGAACACTGACTTGCCTTGCTTTTTCTCTGTGATTTTACAATTCTGAAGAAGATCATTAGTTACTGGTTTTTGCCTAAAATACAGACTGAAGCCATAGAAGCCAGGCAAGGGTTTTGTTTCCACCTGTTCTGAGATGAACAATAATGTGTTTTCAGTCTGAGCTGCATTAGGAGCCAGATTCTGTGATGCACCAAGTGTCCTCAAATTCTGTTGACACCAAAGAGAGTTTAGATCTCCCTGCACCTTCCTCTAACCAACCCTAGATTTTTAAGACTCTTTGCAGACCTCAGTATATCCCTCTGTTTGATGACTGCTCCTAATAACTTATAGTATCTGCTACAAGTTTCTGGCGAGTGAGTGAAAACACTAGAGACAGAAAAAGGATGCTTAAAACCCACCTGTCTTACAGGAAGCGTATCCCTTCAGGTGTGAGATAAATGGCAGTTGCAGCAAAACCTTCACAAAAGCTGCAGCCTAATGAGAATCCATCAGGCAGAGCTGCTTACTAACATACAGCTCAAGCCTTTCAAGGAGAAAGGTGGGAATAGACTGAGTAACAACCATGGTATCAGCCTGTGTCTGTTAGAGGATAAAAAAAGAAAGCCTGAGCACAAGCTTTCTTAGACTCCACAAGTAAGAAGGCCAACATGCTGGCAGGAAGAATACAACTTGTTATACTGATTTTGTTCACAAAACCCATTCAGTTAATTTAACACTGCAAAGAACTTGCAGCAGCAAGAAAAACAACCACAGCACACTTTGAGAGTTTTTGTTTTGCTGAGGCAAAGGCATTAAGGTTGGATCCTGGTCTTGCTAGAAAAAATAGGCCAATGTGGCATAATCTACTTGATATCATCCATGTACTTCAAAAGAATTAAATATTGTTTTCTTGACAGGAAAAAAACCTAAGAGCAAAAAAAACCCACATTTTTATCTAGTGACAACAGCAAAAGACTAAGGATGCAAGTTGACAGACAAATTTCTGCTTTGAATCAATCCTTGTGAAAAAGTGTTCAACATTGATATGAGAAAACTTCCTCAATGAAAGCTTTTACTGCACGGTTCTTCCATCTACTAAGTCATAATCATGATATGCATAATATTGGATCTTTATAATTGAAAACATCTTTGGATCATCACTGGTGGCAAAATTTGTTTGAAAGCTATCAGATTAATCTAATAATGCCTATAAGGAAAGCATGAAACTACATTAGAGACAATGCTGTGACTACCTCCCTTCTCTTCCTTTTCCTACAAAAAAGATAAATATAAACATTTTCTGAGTTTCTTTCATGGTAGATTAGGAAACAAACCATCATGCATGCTAAGCTTTTAAGAACGGGACTAAATTAAGTATCTGAAACAAAGGAGGCAAAATACTGTATGGCCAATAGAAGATATTTTAAAAAATCCAATTTCTTGAAACAAGATAAATGCATAAACAAGTATGCTTCTTAAGCTTATTAAGCATCTTACTACATTTCCCTTCTGGTATTCTTGGGCTATGGTTTTTGAGAATCAGTAGTAATTTGGGCTGTGTCCACTGCTTGTGTTTTCAAGCTGAGACATCTCAAGAAACTGATTTTTTGAAAAAAAGATTAGACCGTGTGTGATGACTATGGGTTTGTCCTCAGCTACCTTTTTCTTCTACTTTATCTTTCTCGAGAACCCATTCAAAACATATTCTGATGTCAGACAGCAGATCTCTTAAGAAGTTTATTGCCATCGTGCTTGTGGGAACCCTTTCATGTACCACTCATCCCCATCTCCCTACCTCTTCCAAGTTTAACTGTTTTTTCTGTTTCACATTTTCTAAAATAATTAAAGCACTTCTGAAATGTCCCAAACCAGGCCTTCAGAGCTGTACATTATTTTGGAATTTACAGACTCAAAATAACAGACTGAAAGACAAAGCCTTCCTAAGCGTATAAAGTCCAGTGCAAGACTTCTTGCCCTTCTAATGTATAGTTTAAAAACTGTTCAAAGATGGCATTCAGCATGGATATTTCCTCACAGATTTAATAAACAGCTAGTTAATTTCCCTTTGGTTTATTCTTGTTCTTTTTAATGCCCTCAATTATCAGCTGTAAACTATCTACTTCGCTGTAATCTTTTCCAGGCTCAGGTAACCTAACTGTACCTCTGCATTACCAAGGTCAGTACATTTGAAAGTCCCTGATTAGCTGGGGTTTTTGGTTTTTTTTTTTTAATTAAAAATTAGCAATTTCTATCTTTTGTGAGAACCAAGGACGTCAGTAGAGCATTATCCTTGAAACATATCTGCCTTTCAGTGTTTTAAAATGCCTGCAGAAGCCCCATAGACGTTTGAGTTCTCAGACCGCATCTTTCAGTCAGCAGGAGCTCTTAAACAGTCTTTTCCTAATACACCTATCTAGCTATCTGGGACCGTTTGAAGGTACTAGAGAGGGCAAAATGGCACTCCAACTGGTCAGATTCAGGAAGGATTTTATCTTATAACATGTTTAATGCACGTCTGTGATCCCTGGTAGGCAATCATCTGGATCTTATAGACATGTCAGCCATTTGGGGGTCCAGCTGTCCTTTTATAACTCTCCTGGCTGCTGCTCTATTGCTGAAAATTAATACAGCACAAAAGGCAACTATAGGTGTTGTTCAGTGGGTATCAACAACATTTCCTAGCTAATCCTTCCTCTGAGCTGAGCCATAAAAACTCATTCTCCACTTTAACCTTTTCCTTTGCAAGAATACAAGAGGCTAAATTGTATTATTTTGTCCCTGTGCAGTGTAGTGCTGGTACCTTTTGTCAAAGGGCACCCACAAAAATGTTCCTCTTTGGCTTGTAATAAATCCTTTGTCCCCAGGATGCGTGTATTTGCAGACAAGGCAACAGAAGAGGAAAGACTTTAGAATATCTATCCTATCCTTTCCGTTCACCTTTAAACAGAAATTTTCCCCGATATTAAGATGCAGCCCTGGAGACAAAATCTATAAATGTACTTGGAGGGAGGTATTTGTACATGTTTTTGAAAAGTATGCAGAAAGAAACTGAATGGTGTTGACCTAGAACTGCTCCCTCTAAGACTAGGATTTTTACTGTTGAATTCAGTGGGTATTGAGTTAAACTGAAACCAAATCTTTTGAAAATCGGGCTTAGAATTTCATTTCATGATATGGACTTAGCTGGACTATTGACTTCAGAGAGCTGTGTCATGGATGCTTCGTCTCTCCAGAATACATGCTTCAAATGACTTATATTCCAAAGACAAACAAAAAATCTTTATCAAAAGCCTTTATGTAGTTGTCTGTAAAAATTAGTGGTTTTCCCCTTACGTAGCTATCATTCCGACAGAGCTAGATGAGACAGCCGAAAGCTGTCCAGAGTGCCAGGGCCATTCCCATGCAAGGTTTGTAATGCTCTGGGATACAGCAGGACTTGTCCCGCACACAACTCAGAGCACACTTCAATAGACAAGGGATGCATCAGTGTGGCCACTTTTGCCTGGAGGCTGTTCAGAGCCCATTTTACTCAGCAGTGTAGATGGTCCAAGAAAATGTTCCTCCTGTATTCTCTTGCAGTTCTGATTGATGGTAAGAAGATATGAGGCCTGTTTGCCGGCCACTTTTTCAGGAATGCACACAGAGATTTAAAGCCTTCTTTAACGCTTCTATTTTGGAGTATCATGGCCCTCAGAGTTGGTTTTTTTTCCTCAATTCACATCAGAGAACCAAGAATAGAACCCATGTCTGCTGAACCATGGAATAAAATTTATATCCATTTGAAGGGCTAATATAACAAGGTCATGAGAGTCCCCTGGGATATTTTGAGTGTATCCTCCAATCACACTGAAATTAATAGATGACTGTTGAACAACTTGGACAAAGTGACTGGGCTTGCTAGAGCCATAGATGTGACTTGAAGGATGGGGAAATTCACAGTTGGTATGAATAAGATTTTGTAGCCAAGGAGAAAAGATGACAGTTGAAAGATTTGTCTTTATAAGCATGACAAAGCATTTCAATAAAAATATTGGTGTCTCAATTGGGTGAGATGAAAGGATCAGAATAATTCAACTAACGCCCTTCTTCTGCCTCCAGTTACTATAGTGTTATTGACCAAATGATCTTAAGGTTACAATATTATTTATTGGTAAGTCATCGCATGTGTCCCTGATGCTTTAAAATAAAATCAAGACAAGCATTCTTGTCCACTAGAACTTATAATGCAAATTAATTACATTTTTCAGTAACATATGAAGGGAATCATAGTGGAAAGGTTAGCACAGTATAGAGAAATGGTCATTTTATGTGCAGGCAGACGTACTGGATGTTAGGGAGCATGAAAGTTATAGAAGAGTATAATGCAAAGAATGCCCAGTTTGGGATTATTATTAGCCTGGAATTGATTAGACAAAATTTCCTGTGAAAAGTCTGTGTATTTGAGTGAGTTTCTTAAGTGTGACATTTTCTGAAGAGCACCAGGGTTCCCTTTCAGTAGATTACAAAGGAACATTTTGAGGAGCCATCACTTTATTTGAAAAGATATACACTAGAAATACTAAAATATTGGAGAAATATTGCTTCTGGAACTAATTTTGCAGCCTGCTTAAGTGTATAGAGAACTCTATCTTAGCATACTCTTATGATACGCAATCATTCTGCTTCCAAAGTATGTCCTGTAATTCTGGCCTGCTTCTCTGTAGATATTTTTATTTAGGGGTACAAGGCAGTGGAAACACTGCTCTAAGCAAAAGACCTTGATGGAACTACTCTTGCTTTTCTCCTGAACTCAAATGTGTGGTTAACATGTGAAGACTATTGTACGAAGGTTAAATACTCTGAAGCAATTGTTACACATTAATTATGTTATGCTATTTTTGTAATGGCTGTGCTAATCTTTTTCATATTTATATGGAAGACATTTGTTTTGGCTTTAATCTATATTTTTTTGTGGACTTTGCCCTTTTTAATATCTAAACGTCTGAAAAAGTAGTAGTCTTTTCAAGCTAATTGCTAATCTAAGTAGTTTGGGCCTAAAAAATGAACTGAAGTTACCGGGCAGTTTTCAGCTTTTTCATACCCACTATTTAATCTCAAATCTCTTAATTACAGAAGACCTCATCACAGAATACTCTTAACAGAGTAAATCAATTTTATGCAGTATAGCATAAAAACTACACAACATGTTGAATTAGGGTGTTTGCTACTGCTAATAACTTGCACAAGGATCTGGCATCTTGGTCTTGATAAACCTGAGGCTTCCAGTATTTCCATTGTAGTCTTATTCTTTTGTCTTAAAATGCATAAGTAGATGACTTGGCACTCAACAAAGAAGCAAATCTACAAAATAAAAAAAACCCTAAAATGTAATTATGTCAGAATACTTGTACTTCTAATAATGATACTCACAAAGATCTATACCTTTCTAGTACAGTAACTACATCAGCTGAACAGGAATTTGTCACTGAAGGAGCAAGAAGAATAGAAATGACGCCTGAAATTTGAAGGAAAACTCCTTAAAGTTATAGGGTGAATATTGGTAGTAATGTGAATAGGAAAGTATTTCCAATATGAAAATGAGAGACAGGACTGAAAAAACAACACCCAATTCAACTTTTTACTACAATAGTAATCTGGGAAAGTTCAGATCTGGGTCTTGACACAAATTTCTCAGCTTTGACCCCTTCTAATTAAAATGTCATGTCACGTAACTGAGGCTGACAATAGAGTATGTCTGGTTTGAACTCTCTGAGCTCTGGTCCCTTCTCGCACTGAATGCTCTAAGTGGATTCCACCTAATTGTTCAGAAAATATCTCTGAACTATACACTGCATAACCGTTCTTGTGGCTCCTTTGTAGGAGGGAACAAGGGAAACTACAAAGACAAGCTCCAAGCCCTCTAAATATTGCAGAACTGCTGCTTCAGAAGGACCTACAGATTTCGCAGTTCGGGGTAGGTGGGGGCAGATGGTGGCTCGATGTTCAGAATGAACCACTGCATGCAGAATGAGACCATGAAATCTGTTCAGCATTGCTGCCTGACTCAGTCACAGCCCAAAATTATACTCCCTTGTCCTCAGTATCTTTGTGTAGTCACTACTATGAAGCTTTTGTGTTCTGGCTTTGTGATAAATACAGTAGCAAATACTGATGGTATGGAAGAGGCTAATTTCACCCATATCTGTGCTAGTGCGTATTTTTTACTGTTTCCATAATAAACACAAATATATGTCTACACACTCTCACACATGTATATTCTAATTAATTCCGGCTCCTGAATTTAATTACATGCTATTCTATCTGCACGTGGTGGCTTATAATGCAGAGATAAATTGATGCTTTGTCAGGGTACTCAAATATCTTTAGGAAATTGTAAATCAATTGGCACACAATATGAGGTTTTATGACTCAGCCATTCCTACCAGATTATAAAGTGAACAATACATATACCTCTCTTTAGACTTGAGTATGTTAATGATTAACTGAAAATATTTTCTGAGTGATTTGTTACATTAAAAAGCACTAAAATTACTTATGCCAATAAGTATGTTATAGTTAAACTCTATATATTATTTAAACAGTTTGGTTACTGCTAGCATGATTTATAAATTCAATATAAAAATGCTCAGATTTTTCACTGGTTATATTATTAGTCTCTTGATAAAAATTCCTTGCTTTTCTTCCATCTCAAGGGAACTTAATTTAAATATGAATAATGGAAAAAAGCCCACTTCCAGAAATTTAAACTAATTGTGCCTTTTAAGGCAGAGAAACCTTGGATTGAATTTTGGAGTTAGTATAAAAGAATGAAATGGTAACAAATTGTCTTATAACTTGATGTGTGATAAAATGCTGTACATGTTTGATGCAGCATTTGTGTTTTGAAAGTTAGATGTGTATCTCAGTAAAATACATTTATGAAGACGCTAGTAGTTGATAATTAGTAAAAAAGGTATAAATTGACAAACCTCGGAGGGAAAAAGAGTCTTTAAGTTATTTGCAATATTTTCCAGTCACAGATTCCAGTAATACTGAATGGAAAGTAAGTGCAAATACATGGTGGTGAGAAAGTAGAATTATCATTTCTGAATAGCCGAAAGTTTGGGGACACTTTATTGTGGGGAAATAGTTCAAGCGCATCATTGTAAAGGAAAGGGAGGCATTATGCTAACTTATGTACTATCTTACTGGAAATAGTGCACCTCAAATTTAGGGTAGTTTGTCATCGAAATCAACTACTAAGGCTTTTCTTAGGGAAAATCTTCTTGTCCTCAGAAGAAGCTCAGCCTGGAAGAACTTCAGGATTTTATGGCAAACAGCCTTTGGGTGAAGTGGAAAACAGTCTGCTGTAACTCAGTATTACTGTGAGCAGCAATTGATGAGTCCCCTTTTTTTTTTTTTTGATAAAATGAAATTCTTTGGCCTTTTGAAAAAACTGGATAATTGAGAGTCCTAATTAGACTCAGGGGTACTAATGCATAATGATCTGTCACAACTGTTTCATTTTTCAGTGAGATATGGTCCTGATGTTTGGGAGATCTTGGAGAGTAGGTGGCAAGCCATCATCAACACAAGTTGTCTTATGAGTTCCATAAATCTGAGCCTGCTTCCTACCATCCATTTCCCTGAGTGACAGTGCCTTGCAAGGGTCATCAAGGTAGCTAAAAACCAGCTGGATTTAAGGAAGGAGGAATATAATAAGTACAGACTCATTTCCATGCTTGATTCTATACCAGGGTGCATCAAAAAGAACAGTATTAACCATATCCTATAACTGACCTTGCTTTTCATGTTAGGTGTGTAGATCTTTGTAACCAATGCTACTTAACTATGGCCAGAACATCTTTACTTTTGCATATCCTGATTTCTTTTGACCTTTAGCACCTCCATTTCTATAGCTTTTGCATAGTAAATTGAATTACTGGGATTTTCAGTAGGTCAGCTTGAGGTATATCCTTCCCAAGAGGAAAAAATGTTTTCCTGAAATCAGATTTATTTGGTTGTTTTTCTGTTGCTTGAATGTGGCATGTTATACAAGCAAGGAAGTGTCTGATTGGTGCTCCGATGTGTGGATGCACTAAAGCAAACGTCAATAGTGGTTTAAAGAAAGTGCAAGAAAATACCCAATGGGTTAATTAGGAAAGTTCCATAGCAGGATTCAGATTAGGCTCAGTGGGTCATGGAGAAATCATTTTTAACTGAAACCCGAAGTGGGATTCAAATCTTGATTGTGAGTTTCAAGTAAGTTTTCAGGCTGCAAACAAATGACACATTCTGAATAATTTAGGAAGGTCGCTGACTGTTCTGACTGTTGCCTTAAATTTCATCTGCAGTCCTACAGACCGGCTCTAGTTTGCAAACATTATTGGCACTTTGGCAGCATAAGTTTCTTTTTTCCCTCTGTCTCCAGGATGTCTCGTGCTTTTGTGAAGGTTTGGCACATGTCCACTGTCCAACAATCACAGATGTTACCCATGTAGTTCCACTGCTGGATAATAAAATCTCTCAGTGTGATAACCTGCGTGTTTCTGAAGACTTAGCTGCTACTGCAAAAGTTGTATCATTCCTTGCTCACGGTTGGAAATTTGATAACCTGTCTCTCCTTTCTTTTGCCTTCATTTCCTTAATTCCAAAAGGCATGGAATTTGTTAAGGGAATGCCTGAGAAATGAAAATTTAATCACTATTAATAAGCCTTCTGTATATGCAAATTCTAAAATGGCAGTATATCTTCTAGTATAATTAACTAGTATTATTTGTGCTACTATGGATAAGGAGGTTATGTCAGCTCTCTTATCCAGCAAACTTTTTTTGTGGAGCTTAAACCCCAGGAAATAGATCAATTTATGATGAATGTCTGGCTCTATACATTCAGGCAAGGACTGGATACTTCATAAAATTTTATTTAAAAGACATTCAGTTATTTTTCATTAGAAGAGGGTGAAAGAATATTTTGCTTACCAATTTATCATGATGAATTTTTGTTTCTCTAACAGAAAAATGTCCTTTTGTGTTAAATATAAAGTATTTGGTCATTATTTTTTAACAGCTATTAGTATATTGCAATACACTGAAGAAATAAGTGATTGTGACATTGTAGGTCATATAGTTATTCTATATACAGAGAAAATGTTCTGTAACCTATTCCCAGTGTTTTTCCTTAAACATTTATCCTCATTGAATGCCAAATCCAACATTAGTCTGTTGCTGTTGCTTTGTTCCGGCAGCCTCAGAATCTGTAACCTCTAAATGCATTTTCTGATTGTAAATCATGTTTAATCTTGAAGAACTGCACAGTGAAGTCAGTGTTCTTCATTAGCATACAACAGATCTTGTGATGACGATGATTTGTGCAGCAGTGGTTTCAGATGAGCTATTGAGGATCCCTAGTGAGATCCCATCAGAGGGAATTAGTCTTATTTAAGACCATAATTCAACACCTGCTCCTCTAACCTAAGACTTGTCTGTTCAAAAAAATGAAAATGTGCTGTGGTGGTCCAGAAGTATGATGTTTCCCAGCAGAGGGTCAGGTTCCTGCCCTCCCATCTTTGGTTACACAGTTGTCTTAGGAAAACCGTGCCATAAAATGTGTTGGATTTCTTGGATTTGCCTTCAAAAGTGATTGGAATACATGACAAAAAACACCTCTTCTGTTTGCCCTCAGCACGTGTTTACCCTCCTTTGAGAAAGCTATGCCTTGATCAAGTAAGGCATTTTGGAAGCAGGAGATACTCTGGGAGTCGCAGATGATGTGCAGGGATGGGTGGCCCCAGCCTGATAGAAGTGGAGGAAGGGAGAGTTGGCACGAGCCAAGACTGCTCAGGGATGTTACAGCACCAGTACTCATGGTGGTGGAAGGAGAAACTTCCTAGAGACTAGATGGGACCGAGCACAGTTTTCTGAATCCACATCCTGAAGTGAGAGTTTCCCTACAAGGACACAGCTGGTAGGGAGATTACTGCTTATAAACTCTTTTCATCTCTCTTCTGGTTTACTCTTTAGTTTTCTCTGTTTAGGAAGTGTAACCATCCCACTATGTACTCTAAAAAGAAATGGGCTTTGGTTTGCTAACAATAAGGAAAAGATCCAGATGGATCCACCTCAAAGCTCTGGCTGACTCTGGGAAGTAGCAGTGGCAGGATGGCTTTGGGAACTGTAAGCAAAGGCTGTGTAATTTGGGTAATCAGGAAAGAGCCACACTCAGATTTTTTTTTTTTTGTAATATATATTTTCTGCTGATATACTTTTCATTCAAAAATGATTATTTTGTTTGTCTTCAAACATTCCATGGGCCACTAAGGATTTCTTTTGTGGCACTTGGCAAAGAGAAAAGAATCTAAGTTCATGGAAAGAGTTGGAACAATGAAATACATTTTGAAGTGAATTTATTTCTTACAAAAATAAATTTACCTACTTCTTGTCACTTACACAGACTTCACTCCCTCACCTTTTCTTTTCACGGAAAGACACCTCTTATAGCCTTTATAAAAAACATAAATCGATGGTGTTTTCGGGACAACAGTTAAACTTTTTCAGCTGATGTGTCACTCTAGAAGACGCCATTTCAGATGTGATTAAACAAAGAAGTCAAACATGCTACAGTAGATTAAGCCTGAGCCAGTCTTTGGGGATTTGTTGAGGGATAGTGAAAAAGAATTTAGCAAATCACTTTGGGATTTGGGATGCTAGTGATTCTACATGCTGTTTTGGGCTGTTTTCATTAATTGCTTTGTGCACTTGTGGTCCTTTTTCTTTTTGAAGCTTGTTATATTTATAAAGTAATGTAGCAAACAGGCTGTATTAGTGCCTGATTAGTAGAAATAAATAACCATATGTTTGTGAGCAGTCCTTTGGCTACTTGCCATGTCCAAATTATTGTGAACAACCAATGCTTTGTAAGCTACCACATGGTCCCTGCTCTAAATGCCTCAGATTAATTTGATCACTTAGCGCGTGGCTTTTGATAAAATAGAGTAATATGGGAACTAAAAAATCTAGTAATGGCAAATTTTTCTTGCTTTAATTATTGACTCAGATCCCTAAGTGTTAATATGGATTGGGAGAATTCCTGTTTTGACTTTTATTGTAAATTGCTAGACATTCTCTCCATTCTTTTCAAACAGAAAAAAATATTGACTATAATGTTAGTGAGTAAAGTTAATGTTAGTGAGAGTAGCCTTTAGAAGAGAGAGGGAGGGGGGTGGGGAGAAATCAATAAATAATTTCCATTTTTTCTTTTAAATTCATCAAAACTGTGTAAGTGACTGTAAAGTTAATAGGCCATAAAAAGGAGAAAGGCTTAGTTCAGAATAACCTCATTATGCTCTAGATTTGCCATGGATGTATCTTCCTAGTTAATACAAATCTCATAGGAAGTAGCCTGTTTTAGTGATGGAGCAATAATGTTATCTTTAGTTGGAAGCCAAATTGATCCTCAGAGCTTTTAATTTGGGGGTTACACTTGAGGACAGGAGTCATCATGTAATAGTTCAACAAGTTCAAGAATTGAAAACAAACAGAGTAAGCCAAGTGGTAAACTGTGTATATACAATTATAACTTAGTTTCTGGTTGGTAAAACAACCTGACATCAAATAGATCCATGGTTTATTTCTGTATGGAAGAAAATAGGTCAGACCATGAATGCACAGAGAAGCATAGACCTGTTTTTGAACATTTCATAAAGTCCATAACCATATACAGATGACTCCATGGACTCAATAACATGATTTTATGAGGATGCTACCTGAATTGTTGATTGTTCACTTTTCTATTTGATTAAGAGAGGCTCGTCTTTATATTTGCATTTAATAAGTCCTTGTATCTGGCATAACTCTTCAACTACAGGGGACCCGAATACAAAAAAAATGTAGAAAAAAAAGTACATCATCTGCATTTACAATATTTACAAGCATATACGATCCATTTCATCCTATCTTTTAACACCATTAATGCATAAAGCTTAGAAGAAGCAGTAACAGCAGCAGGTTCTGCTGTATTCACCTTGAACTTCTTTTAGTCTAATTCTCAGCCTGAATCTGCACTCAGAGCTTCATCCCTAATTTACACATGCAGTATTCTTAAGGATGTCAGCACCTAACTATTTATGCCTGCAGATCCTCAACTTAGGTATGCCTGTGCAGAGTAAATGGTCTCTTGCATGTGCATTTGCATATTTCTCCAAACTCTGGGAGGGAAAGATAATTTCTCTTTCATAAATGGACAAAAAAGTGCAACATATTATGTTGCTAAGGCCACATGTTGACAAATCTAAGAACTGAATCCAGATCTCCTGAGCCCTGTTCCTTCACCAAGTGGCCATCCTTTCTTTCCAACAACTTTCTGCAAATGTGGACTATTTTGAGCATATAGATCAGGCAGCACTTTACAACCCCTGCATTTTAGATTGCTCTGCCCTTAGTACTTATCAGCCATGTGTCTCAGCTCCCTAAATTGTCACTCCCGAGGGTGTGCTACATGATCTGCCTGAGGTGATAATTGCACAAATTATGATACCATGATGTATCAGGGCAACAGGCAATAGTTGTAATCAGTGTGTAATAAGGTACTGATGCTTTCTATCTGTTGCGCAAGGATCAGTCTTCAGAGTGAACAGGATAGAGTTTTCTATCTAGATTTCATGGATCCCATTTATCAAATCTCAAATGAGAGGCAAGAGTTACACCTATGTTTCAGACATCTTCAGTCCCAATAAATAACTTTGGTGGAAACTCATCAGTTCAGCTTTTCCTGTTGTTCTTTGAAAATTTTTTTTTGGTGAAGCGGCTTTAATTTTTTAGCTGAATTCCAAGACATTAATGATGAAATCTGCTACAGAAGAGTAGCAGTTTTTTGTGTACTCTTCCCTGATTAATACCCAAGATGCTGTTCCGATAGCAAGTGTTACTCCTTCCTTCCTTCTTTGTAAGACTTGGAAGACAGTAATGTGCATCTCTGTTCTCTCTCCACATTGGACTCTATCCTAATTTAAATCTCTGCTGGTGCCAGTTCTATGGTGAGTCTCAAGGATGCGACACACTGAACTAGGCATTTTGTTGTACGTGCCTGCTTCAGTCCTATGAGTAAGGATGTTTCATTTGCAGTGGAAAATAATTTAAAAGAGTTCAGTCAAAATGCATGCTTGTACAAATTCTAATCATTCTGCAAGCCCTATAAACCTGGATGCAGGTCTTTTGCTGCCGGCTGGTTTCCTGAGATCCCTAAGATTTTTTTTATACCCTACAAAACGAATGTGGTTTCTCAGCTCAAGGTCATGATTCTCTAGAAGCAGGTCACTGGTGCACCTGTGCTGAAAACCAGTGAGAGATGTCTTCATGCTTTTGGTAATGTTCATGAAGCCCGAGTCAGAAGATTTCTGCCCAGAAAAATCTTTGGAAGCTGGCATGATTCATTTTTAAGTTGTTCAACAAAATGTTTCTTGTATATGGCTTTTCTCTGCCATTATGCTTTAAAAATGTCCAGTACAATATTCTTTATGGATATATATCTCCCCATGAAATACTATGTCTGGAACATTGGTGGGATTAGACCTCCTGTAATTGCAGATTTCAACATGGCTGTAACTATTTACTGAGCATGGAAAATGATATAAAAATGAGACCGCTAGAATGAAGCCTAACTTCATTCCACTGTTATTAAGTGAAGGTTCACTGTTGCAGAATGGCTTGTTCAGTTTTACTCCATATTAGAGGAGATCAATGAAATAATATGATATTTGACTAAAAGTGACATCTGGAGTTGTACAGTAATGTTTGCTTTTCTTAGCAAATCAACTTTTCCAAAAAGACTTTGATCCTTTTCTTGTATCCACAGACTATGAGGAGTCAGTGCCTCTGAGGTACTTCAAAGTATAACCTGGTGACATTATGGTTTAATAAATATATAGCTTTCCACTTCCACTGCCACTGACAGAATACTCTTTTCAGATTTCCTTTACCTAACTTTTAGTATGCCTTTCAGCACTGAACTGGCCTGTAGCTGCTCCCATAACAAGAAAATTTGTTCTCCTAATTCTAGCCACACTGTCTCTCAGGCATCAATTCATCACTTAAATTTGTCGTAAGTGCATTAAATAGAACACTGAAATTGTTCTTGTCAAATAATCTCCAAGAAGTATAGAGTATGACTCTGCTACATCCTTGGATTCTGCTCTGACATTTTACACTGTCAAAATAAAGCAGACGTTACCCTCCTCCCCAGTAAAAATTCTTTAAGCCATTAAATTATGTTATCATTTATACATATTTTTATCTGCTGTATTTGCATGGCTATAGTTATGGATCTGTCAGTATTTTCACTATAAACCCCTATTTCCAGGGATTTAGACAGTAACTCTGCCTTAATAATTTGCTCCAGGCTAAAGCTTAAAATGCAAAGTCTCAGGCTGAGAATAGTAATTTTTTTTTCTCCATTCTGAAAAGCAAATCATTTTGCCTGGTCTTAAGTATGGGAACTGCAGTTGTGCCTGCAGGGAAGAGCTCCCTGGAGGGGGGCTGGGGGGGTGTCCTCCCAGGCAGAAGGTGAGCCTGCTCAACTGTACCCTAAACAACAGGGTATTAAGTAGTTCAAGCAAGAGAAATCTTTCCTAACCCTCATAAAAAATAAAGGGGTGTCTGTGCAATAGTCCAAAGATTGACTGCAGCTTGCAAAGATGTACGCCAAATAGATTTAAATTAGGTAGTTGGGTAGTAATAGCAGTAGCAATAGCTCTGGCAATGTAGAACTTGGCACAGGTTTTTGGGTGGGGGTTTTTTTCGACAGTGTTCCCAGATAGCTTTTGCTGCAACTGCTAAAACTTGGCTGTGCTTTGGTATTTAAGTGGAAGCAATCCCCATCTCTTGCCAGCTGCCATGGTAACAGGGTCTTGCCCTACTATTGGAAAATCAGTATTATCACCCCAAAATTATGAGAGTTCCTTTGAAATGGTGAGATTTGGGGTCTCTCTTTTGGGGAGATGGCTTTATTTGTCTGGAGCTTTTAAGCCTTTCAGTCATTTCAAGCTTATTTTGAAAACATACTTTCAATCTTTTTGCTATGCAAGAAGCTGGTTTTATTTATGTTTATAATTAATAAATGAAGTCTGGACTAATCAGATGATTCTAGGAGCTGTGATTTTAACAAAAATGTAAAAAAATATTGCAGGGCTTGAAGTAAAATTATAAGTTGGCACAGATAATTTAAATGCTTTCTGACACTTTACACATACTTGCTTTTTAATTTCTCTCCCTCACCGTATTTTCTCTCTCTCTCTTACAAAGTGCCATAAACACAAGAGCCTAAATTTCAGTTCATCACCAAAGAAATCAGATGGAGGGTGAATAAATTGATCATAAAAAGAGAAAGCAGCCATTATTTGCCTGATAATTTCTGGTAATCAGCAATAATGAGAACAGAAATAGAGAAAGTTCTTGCTAATTACCTCATTTTTTGTGTACAAAATGTTAATGTTTTCATGAGAGGCAGCAACCATTCAGAAGAAGAAAAGGGTGCGTTTTCTTAGAATATTTGTCGCAGGTGGCTATTATTTAAAGAGGTTTCCTTCTTTGTATGTCTCGTTAATTGTTTAAAATGGGCTGCTATGATATCTAACGGATCATGAATTGCAAAGATTTCTGGAAAAAATATTTTTGCTCTGAAGTTTAAAAAATGGGAATGAAGGTAATGAAATAACTGTGAGAAATAAGGAAATAAGATTAGAATTGACCTTACTGCTATGAAGACTCCTCTCAGCTCTTGTGGAGGGGGAGGGGAAAAATCAAAGATGTTAACCTTATTCTCTTTTTTCCCTTGCCTGCAGAAGGCCTCTTGGCACATACATCACATCTAATCTTATTTCTCTTTCTTGTATATATTGCATTAACCTCAGTTTGCATTTGGCTTGTTTTCTGCCTTTAAAAAATTATGTGTGGGGAGCTGTACCTTCCATTTGGCAGTCTCCAGTGATTTGGGTCTTAATTTTCACCAACAAATAATTTGGTTGGAGGGCAGGTCAAGTGGCCTCCAGGCTAACTTAAAATCGGTTTTGAAAATACACCATATGCATCTGTTGACAAACGAATCCATTAGTACCCTGGCTAAGCGGCAGAGAAGTCAGGCAGCAGACTTCTCCAGGTACCGGGAAGGGACCTGCGGCAGCTGGTACAAACTAGCTTCCAGGTTAGCTTAGGCTGTAGCACCATATATTGTGTCTTGCCATGCTTTATGACTCTGTGGAGCACAAAAATGTTGTTTTAGAGAGATATAATGATTTTAGAACTGCGCTGTGGCTGGCAGAGGCGTCGCACTTTGCAAGTAGGTGCAATGGCAGTTGTTTGGGAAGCGGCTCGTTGTGCAAGCCGTTTAGAGACATCACTGTCATTTCGTCTTGTCTCTGTAGTCACTGCTGCAGTTGAATAATTTGCTGCTTCTTCAGGTTTTTGTTGTTAATCCTGTCTAAAGAGAGAGTCCTCTATGATCTGGTGTGTGCTGAGTGCTATCTGCCTGCTTGCACAATGACACAAGGGGAAGGAACAGCACTTACCTCTGAAGGCTGGCACAGAGCACACACCTGGGCTTGACCTTGTTGATCAGCCAGGACGCGTGCAAAGCAGGTACTTTGAAGAGTTTTCCTACTGTGCAAATGCTTGGGGAAACACCAAAATCCAAACCAAAATTAAGCTATGTGATGCCATTTAACAACAGAATCGGGGGTTGCTACAAGGGGCAAGAAAGATGCTTGCTCAATCCTAATAAAGCAATAACCTGCAGACGCACCACCACAATAACAGAAGAGCCAAGAGTTTAGTCCTATCTCAAAGGGAGAGCTATCCAAGGAAAAGACTGTTGTGAGCTCTCTGAATTTTATTGGAAATCTCATGACAGTTGGGAGTGTTGTTCCTTAGAGTTCTTGCGCTCAAGTGAATACGCCTCTCTGATAACTGGGAAGATGTGAATGATCTTAGTCTTCTGTGTACCTCCCTTATCTACTCTGTGTGTCCTGAAATTGAGAGTTTTGGCAGTAGGAACTGATTTTTGTCTTACTATTTGCAGGATTGCTGCTTCTTGGCAAGGGCTCAGTTACTAAGAAAAAGATTCTTGATATATACATTCAAGACAAAAACATTCTAAAAGCAGAATTGAACAGAAGAGTCAACAAAGTACCTGTCATGGAAATACTTGTGGTTTGGTCTAAGAAATGGGAATATACTGCATTTGTGGTGGGGAAACCAGAGAAAACGTGATGTTTGTTATTATTCTATGTGTATTTAAAAATAGAAAACCATGAAAACTGACATCTCTATTTCCTTCTGCATTGTTTAAATGACCTTAAGTGCAAATTGCAAGCTAGCAAAGTATCATAAACAAATTGCATTTTTTCTCAGTATTTGTAGCATATTTACAAAGTTTCTAAACATTCCTAAACCATGAAAATATTGAGGTATATTATTTTCTATATAGGAATACAGAGCTGTTTTTTCTTTAAGCTAGGAAAGGGAGGACTTTCCAAGTCAGATTTTAGATATTTAAGCAAGTTTTTGACATGATTTCCTCAATGTTATGTACCTAAGGGCTTCTGCAGAGGCCAGTTATTGTGATAGTCTTTTTCCTGAAAAGAAAAAATGAACCTGCCGCACTACCCCCACTGCAAAAACAGTAAAGTTGAACTCTTGCTTTTCATACCTGCTGAGGTAATGGTATTTTACAGTGCTTCTGCTTTCTTCACTGTTGTATATTGATTAAGTTACTCAATATTTGACAACAGGAAGCTTCATTTCCCAAGATATTTGTTAGCGAAAATCTATGCTTTTCCATTTACAATGAAAAGCATTAAACGCACATCTCGCTGTTTGTGTGTCTTCCTAATGCCAAGATGTGCAACCAGCACCGGGTGACTGAGCAGTATGGTGTGTTATTTTTTGACACTCAACAATTGCTGTCAAGTAAAGAATCCAGCATTTGAATAACCGATCGTTTAATTCATGTTTCCCCTAAAATGGCATCCAGAATTCTCTTTAAAAAGCAATTTCAACTTAAATAAAATGGTGATTTAATGCATTTATATTAGGTTTGTGTATAGAAAAAAAAATCTCCTTTTATTTCTTTCTTTGTAATTTCTTCCCTTCTCAATCTGAACAGCTTTTTTTGCTTTCCCCACTGCATACAATTGTACAAGAATTCAGTGGTCTTGAAGTAATTCTGTCAGTCAATGCTGCTTACAAAAATCTGTAGGGTTGCATATTTCTATATTTCTGTATTTCTTTTAAGAATTTCCAGAAATACAACTAATGATCATCATCATTTTGTGAAGGATAGAAAGCCTTCTGTCAGAGTTAGTGTGGCTACTGGGGTGAAAACTATATGATCTAACTGTATATGAACAGTTGCAGTAACTCATAAATGATAGATGAATGCTGTGATTCCACATTCTGTAGCAGACAGGTGCTGCATATGATCCTTTCTTCCATCCTTGCCTATTCTCTGACAAAATACAAGATTGAGTTTCAGTAAAACCACTCTTTTAGCTTTATTTTATAAGTAAGTCTAGTAGATATTAACTATTTTCAACTCCTTTACAGTACCTATGATCAACTTGTAAAGGAAGAGCAGATTTCTCTTTTTGTTTCTTTAAATAACTTTCCTGTATATTCTTCTGGGAGACATTAAAACTGTCTCTAGTTAAAGGTGACAGTGTACATACCTGCTACATCTTTTTGTTTTTTTGTCTTTCAAAGGTGTGCAAGAAACCACGTGGCCTCCTGCAAAGCCTTCAAAGATGTAACGCTCATTTTGTATTAGAGATCCAGTAATGTCTGCAGATATCTTAAAGGGCAGGATGGGAACCTCGTTTGCAGTTTCTCAAGAAGGGAAAAATGCACTATGAATTAAATTAAGAAGCTATAAATTTTTGCATGCATGTGCATGCATGCTTACATAGTGGTGACTTCATCAGCCAGTCATCAAAGAGAGCTGTGACTCATGCTCTGGTAGTACTTAGCTGCATTGCAGATGTGCATATTAAGTAAGACTTAATTCATATTTAATTGTCAATTAGGAAGGGAAGTTTTGAAGAAGTTGATTTTCCCCTTTTTTTTACCTTCTGGGCAATACTAGGCTGTTAACCTCTAGTGATGGTTATTGTAAAGTAGGTTGAAGTAGCAGAACAGGAGAATGAACTTCAAATGATTTGAAACAACACATTTCTTCTACCGCCTCCATCACATGCGCACATACTCTTCTTTTAAAAAAAAAAAAAAAGACCATGTATTGTTTACCACCATAAAAGTAAAGACTGAAGTTTGATCATAAAATGTACTTCTGCATCAAGAAACCTGGCAAAAGAAATCAATAAAAAAGAATTGCTTGTCTTGTTTTTTCCAAAATAATACTCAGAGAAAATATGATAACACATCTTGAAGGCAGGTCAGGAAGGGCAAGTTTAACTGAACAGAGGCATCGCATGAACAAAGTGTGCGACTAATCCATATATTCCTTTATTGTCTGGGCACTCTCTTCCCTTCTCTGTTGGACCAAATTCAAGCAAAACGTCTTTTAACATTTTGTTTATCCAGCCTTTTCTACAGCCAGTGTTCACCATTGAATTAGCAAGATTTCAGTGGCATGCAGAAATGTGGCAAGTTTAAGAATGTTTATTTCTACTGTCACATGCTTGTGCTCCCATCCATGTGCTAGGTGAGATTTACTTTAATCTACAGAGCCTCATTAGTCAATTATGACCGCATTTGACGTGCTGTCCCAATGGTACTGGCTGCAGATGCTCAAGGAGAGGAGAGGTTGCTGGTTTTCAGTGATTCTTGTCGTCCCTCTTCATCTGAGTGCAGGCAAAGTGGTTGGGTGCTGTTGTCTCCTATAGCCATATTACATCACTGCTTTACCAACCAACTTGTGCATCATCAATTCTACGCTGTATCACTGGTGTTCTCACCTTCAGTGCTGTTAATGGTCCTGCTTCTGAGCTTACCAATGTCAGTCTGCAGACAGTCATCATAGGTGAATCCAAAATGGCTATCTGAATGTCCTTTGCAGGCAATTAGAGGCAATGATGTATGCTGTTAATGAGCGTCCGCTATTGGAACGTGGTAGTTTCTGATAACATTGGACACTATCAGGGAAGCAGCTGTAGCTTGGTTTGTGAGTGTTCATAAAAAGGATCATTTTGACCGCTATGGTGAAAATGACTGCAAGTGACAAAATACCCAAAGGCAGATTTGCATTAAATTTTTTTCATCATTTGATTTGGGGCTTGCTAAGACCTGCTGTACGTGTGAGAAGCAAGGGATTTTTTTTTTTTTCTTTTGTCGTAGTTGTATATTTTTGGCAACATATGTGGATTAGGGACATTTTATATGACAGAAGAATGCAAAGCAGGATACAGCATGCAAAAATGGCTGAGTTCTACATTGGCCATCCTTGCCAAATTCATCACCACTCTCTTTCTGTTGGCTTCACAATCATCTCTTGAGAAACAATTGCTTCTTCCTGCGGAAACAGGTATATTAGCAGAAGCTCCAGGCTCTATGCAGCGTATGATGTTGGAAGTTTAATTTAGACTTGGAGAAATGAAAACCTGTGAAAGGAAATTTGTGGGTTTTTTCATATATTGCAAGACACTAAACTATATTAACTTTATGCAATGACTTTTGCTCAGCCTACAGATTCATTTTGTGGAATTGGCAACACTGAAGCTATAGAAAGTCATAAAAGATGCTTTATAATAAATGCAGTCACCTTACCAGATCTAGTTTCCCAGGATGATGGTTAACTATTTGTATTCTTCGACATTTCTTTATTTTGACAGATTAGAACTCAGTTCCTCTAGGTACTAACTCCTTTTACTAAATATGCAGCTATTTTTAGATATACCATAAACATATTAAAGCCATGGTGGTCTTTTTTTTTTTCTTTTCAAGGGAGTACAGGCCTTTTGGCATTCTGTAAATCCTGTGCCTTAGCAATATATTATCACTTTTATTTTGCCAACTAGGAGCTAGGATATAGAGAGAGGAAAGGTCAACCACAACGTATGTGGCTGCCCCTTGAAGCCAGAGCATTATCTCCTGAATGCTGGGGCAGCACTCTGACTACAAGACCATCTTCCCCTGTTGTGTAGCAGTATGTAGATTTCTAATGACTTCTTGGGAATAAGGTCAAGAATACAAAGCTAATGAAGACTTTCTGTAATGGTGGTAAACAGATTTTTTTTTTTTTTTTTTTTTTTAAACTTTTACATTTCAGTGAGGATTAAGCTCTGTACAGAGCCATGGAAGCCTGCAGAGCTTTAATTACTCAGCACTGGAAAAGCTTAATTTTGCTGAATAGAGTCTTTCATGATTTAGTACGTTTCTGATATGCCCTTGAAACATCACTCACAGAAAACAAATAGACATTGCAAAGTTTTAATGCACCTGCAGTGAGTTTTAATGAAATTCCATAAAAGCACTATGAACATGTCCTAAAATTAGCTAAAATATTCTGTATGTGATCCTGATATTTTAATTCAAACGCCACTGAAAGGGGTCCGTTAGTTTGGGATTTTACATAACTACTGAAAAGTAACCGCGGACACAAATTCTTAGAGGAATGACAAAAATATTGAGAGAGTTGCTTGTCCTTATTTAGCAAAAATATGATTGTA
The DNA here is from genome assembly GCF_000737465.1 of Haliaeetus leucocephalus. Lineage (NCBI taxonomy): Eukaryota > Metazoa > Chordata > Aves > Accipitriformes > Accipitridae > Haliaeetus > Haliaeetus leucocephalus. Next base: position 4,770,805 of record NW_010972709.1, on the reverse strand, counting down.
ACACATTCCTATAGTCTGAGTTAGCTATTTTGAATGAGGCAGATTCAGCTCTGCATTGCATTTGTGACTCTTTTTCCAAGTATTATTCAGTCTATTGTGCCACTTCATAGAACAGCCCATAGGGGTTGGTCATTAGCTCCTTTAAGATTAATCTCCTGTCTGTTGGTAAAGAGAACAGAAATACAGAAATATAAAAGCACAACATACTGCTTTCTTTTGAACTGAAAAGTAGGTTCAAGATTTATTTGGCTCTTGATTGTCATTTTTGTATTTTTGATATGATTTCATTTGTTCCTTGGAATTTGAGTTTCATCACATATCATTGTATGATTAGTTGATGAAATAAGTGAGGAAAAAAATTAATGAATCAGCCTTTCAAAATTGTACGTCTGCAAATCTGTAAAGCTTAAGTGCAGTTCTAAGAAGCTAAACAAAAGCTAAACTGAAGGGGGGGACCCTTCCTGAAATAAAATTAAATGACGTTATAGATTCTACTTTTTTCTACAAAATAATCTTTTATACTGAAAAGAAACTCTTTTCTGAGGTATTGGACATAGTACTTATGACAAAAGATTGGATTTAAAATTATGCCAGTATCTTCCAGACCTCTGAAAACTGGGATGATACCGTGGGGTGCTTAATTATAGAGCAAAGTTTTATCAAACTAAGGGAAATACAAACTACTACACTAAGTATAAATCTGCAAAGAATGTTCAGTGGTTTAATACTTAAAGCCAAGTAAATTTTTTTATTTCTTTTTTTTTTTTCTCAAGACCAGCTGCAGGACCACTGATAAGAAGTGCAGGGGAAAGACAGCCTTTGGGCTCCTTGTTCCATTATCTCTGCATTAAGATGCCCTCGATTGTGGATGGATGTTATATCCACCTCTATCTGAACATAGGGAAAATACTTTTCAGAAATATTTTAGGCTGAATAATCAGTGAACATGCATTTTCAAAGGACATTTTTTTTCTTCTAACAAAGAAGTAATGTCTTTGAGGGAGGACTGATGTTTACCCCTGTAACGAAGCATAGGAACACCCATCTTAAAAATCTCTTCCAGCTTCCCCAACCACAGAAACTCATCTACAGAGTATGAAAATGTTACAAGTAATTCTCCACTGACTGGAAATGGATATTGCCTTATCTCTGCTATTCGTCATGGCTACACTACAGCAAACGTGCCAGACTTCCTTGCCGAGGTGAGCAAGATGATCAGCTCAGATGAGCACTGAGGGCCAGTGCTTTCTGGTGTGAGACACCTTGCCATTAGGTAGTGTTGTTTTTACATGCTAGCCCTTGCCACGTTCAATGCATTATATATTTCAACATCAAGGACTTTTTCTTGATTGCCTTCCAGTGGTCATTGCATGCAAGCAAGAACAAGGTCATGATAAAGTAGTGCAGAGGATTTGTTTTTTAACTGCACTTTCATCTCTGTGCTCAGACCATTTTCTTTCTGGTCAGCAATTCATGATTATGCTATCTGACTGGAGAAACAGCCAGAAACCAGTTTTTTCATAAGTTTGGTTCCAAGGCTCTACAAGTGAACCTGAACCTAAAATTCCTCTTTGTTAGTGTTGTTCTGTATGTTAATGAACCCACAACACCTTTCTGTGTTGATTTTTAAGGTTTTATTCACCTTGAGATGTGTGTACTTAGGGGTCAAAGGAGATAATATCTCTCATACAAGAGATAAATGTCTATCGCTGAAACTCTCTCTGCTCTTCTCTCTGAATAGCCTTCCACACATTTTAGCTTTGCACTTCTTGAGACCCACATGGCTGAAAGCCACAGACGATGACATCAGGTGGAGTCCATCATGCATGCCTTGATGTCATTACTCTGGGGGTGGAATCTTTTCAGAGTGACATGGCAGCCTGCCGAGAGCCATCTAGATTTACCTTAAAGGAACCTGCACACTGAGGACATTTAAAAATAAATGCATATCAGCTTCCTCTTCTCTCCAAAAAGCAAATATCCCTGAAGGACATCCAGTGGATTTTTACTCTTTATCCTCTTGTTCCTTTTCCATTCCCTGTCCAGGCTTTTATTTTCTGCCCATCCTACCCTTTCTTAACACTTTTCTAATTTCTAATCTTCTTGTCCCTTTCTCCACATTCCCTTCCTCCCTACTCAGCTAATTCCTGTCCTCCTCCTCTCCCTCGGGTCCCCGCTGCCGAGTCCTCGCTAACGTGCTCACAGACCCCGCCATCCCTCTGCTACAAACTTGAAGATGAAGGAAGTGACAGGCGGAGTGGACAGCTGGAGTTTGTCTGACATGACAGTTTTCCCCTGTGCCAAAGATTAGTATTGCCGCCGTGGTAGCGCAGCCAAACATAAAATACAGCCATAGTCTTTTCCTGAAATATGCCCCATATAAATTCCAGTCCTTGGGTGAGAGAAAACTTGACTATATTTGATATCATCTTTTTTTCATGAACGTACACAATCTATGTATACTTTTTGTATCTAAGCTTCCTTCCAGACTTCACAGTCTAAGCAGCAATTCATAGGCTCAAAGTGAATTACACATATTTAGCTTTTAAAACCTGGTTGATATTCTAATTGACAAATAACGACAGGAATGCCTGTATCACTGTTTAGCACAACCAGATAGTAGCTATCAATGTTTACTCTAATCAGGAAAATGAGCTGAATTTATCTTTGCAGGAAAAATGTTTCATTAATCACTCTATAAAAATGCTGAGTGAGCTACAATATTAAAAATCAAGATGACCTGGATTTTATTTGTCACTGACTTATTCTGGGAATCTTATTTAACCCTCGTGTTTCTTAGTTTGCACATATGCCAAAAGGGTTTAATAACTTATTTCTCACTCAAGTTGGAAAAATTAATAATTGGTAACTGCTTGGAGACTTCCAAATAAAAAATACCATATAGATGTAGTCATAATTGCAGCTGACAGGTTTCAAAAAAATAGATAGCTATAGGCATAATAATAATAATAATATCCAGTTCTACTAGATCAATTTCAAACTACAAGGAGTATCAACCCTCCTACTTAAAACAACTAGTTTTCTTTGCCTTTGAGAAAGGAGAATTTGGGATTCCCAAATATGGAAAAACCTACAAAAACTTCCAACACTTTCTATTGTAGCACCCACTGTTGCCCGCTGCTTTCGGCAACAATATTCTAGCCTATATTTGGCAGTGTTGTATTATTTGGTATGACAATTCTCATGTTCCAATTCCAGAAAGCAGGACTTGGTTCTTCTCTGAATGACAGCAATATAAAGCAGCACATTAGTGGCTTTATTTTACGGAATTCCATCACTCAGTAAAATTGGAATCTGCCCCCTTAAATAGGGCATTGAAAATCTGGACATAAATCTCAAACCCATGTAAAAGGTAGAAGTTTTCACTTGAGATCACAAATGTTTTTCGCAATTATTTTGGATGAATTTTGTGTTTTTCCTGTACCAATCTGAAACTTCCTGGGTCTGTCATGGCTGATCTGAATTAATAACTAAAATACTAAGGCTTTATTGCCATAAAAAGATTTCTGTTTCCCAAATGATAAGAATGTTATGACATGTATTGATCTATCGAGGTGGTAGTAGTCACTGAAAGATGGATTTCCCCATTTATTTTTTGTCCTTTTGCTATTATTATATTTATTGAGAGCATGTCAGAACAATTGGCACAAAACCTTGAGATGTTGATAAACTGATAAGCCGTGCATATATTTGAAGCAGTATCTGATCAATGTATATTAACTAAGGTTATTTGAACAGGGAAATGTAATACTTTCCACATCTCCTCTTGGAAATGAATTTAATAGTCTATCTCACCTCCCATGTGTTTCCCAGTAATCGCCTTCAGTTATTTTTTTCCCAATTAATTACAGCCATTTAGATGATGAACGGAGTCTCTCTCATGGGGACATGTAGTCAGAGTACTGCTTGGAAAAATTCTGCTTTGAACAATGCAGCCTTACATGCAGATTATTTCTAAGCAGATTTTTTCCCTGTGTCATACTCATTTTAATGCGTATTTGGAGAATCTAGAATTTATTCCAAGCTAGTTTACAACTAAATTAAAGGAGAGGAAGGAAGCACCAGAAGGAAGATTTCATCCAGTTTGTCAGAGTAAGCCCCTAGCTATTCAGGATTATTCCCTTGTTTTTGTGGGGGTTTTATGATCTTTATTGTGATTTAAGGAGGAAAATGCACAGGGTTTCTTCTGTGTTATTTTCTCTTCGGTATATGTGTGCTTCCTTCCTCATTGTTCATTTACAATGCTTGTTTAGTGAACACACAACAGTGGCAACATTTAGTAGCAGGGAAAAATTTTAATTGTAGTCATCCAAGACGACGATGAACATAAACCATTCTATGTGAATTATGTTACAGCAGAGAATATAACTGAAGAATAATGAGGAAGCAAACAGAAAATATTTGCTGGAGGGGAAAATTGGAGACAGGCCAGATTGCAGATTTCTATAGTACTTTTTTCCTTAAGCCATATACCAGCCACGCTACAAATATATCCAAGAGCAGGAATTAACTGCTTAAGAAGGTCGTGCTAATGGGGATAATTGTAAAGCATCAGAAGCTGTGCTGTTTGTGTTTCGACACCAGTAAAAGACATATCATTGGGAGGGATACTATAGTATATCCACTAAAGTAAATCTTCATGCAGACATCTCCTGACAGGCATGAACATGTGGTATGCATAAATAAATAAATACTGTTTAACAGTATTCTTATGGAAATTACCATATTGCAGAGACTATCTGTCCTGGTTTCAGCTGGGATAGAGTTAACTGTCTTCCTAGTAGCTGGTACAGTGCTATGTTTTGAGTTCAGTATGTGAAGAATGTTGGTAACACTGATGTTTGCAGTTGTTGCTCAGTAGTGTTTAGACTAGAGTCAAGGATTTTTCAGCTTCTCATGCCCAGCCAGGGCACCTGACCCAAACTGGCCAACAGTGTATTCCATACCATGGGACGTCCCATCTAGTTTAGGAACTGGGAAGTGGGGGGCGGGGATTCGCCGCTGGGGGACTGGCTGGGTGTCGGTCGGCGGGTGGTGAGCAATTGCCCTGCGCATCATTTGTACATTTCAATCCTTTTATTACTACTGTTGTCATTTTATTAGTGTTATCATTATCATTATTAGTTTCTTCTTTTCTGTTCTATTAAACCGTTCTTATCTCAACCCACGAGTTTTACTTCTTTTCCCGATTTTCTCCCCCATCCCACTGGATGGGGGGGGAGTGAGTGAGCAGCTGCGTGGTGCTTAGTTGCTGGCTGGGGTTAAACCACGACATTATCTTTGAAAAAATGTTTAAGATATCAAAAGCACTTCACCCCCTGTGCTGCTTCATTTATTCTTGGATATTGGGGGCACACTTAAGATCTCAGTATTTCTAATGCTCTCAGTGGGCCAGACTCCTGGTATCTAAGTGACTGAGTCCATCAGCTTTTGACCATCACGGATAATTTTTCACTTTACTATCGAGTTACAGGCCTGAATGTAATTTAGACTACTTGCGTGATCAAGTTTATTCAGTGTGGGCTTCTGTTAATAGATGGACCAGGATTAAGGAATTGATTTGCATAGAAATCAGAATTGATCAAAACTAAATTATTGATTATTTCAGGTTGAAAAACACTCTCTTCAACCTTGCATTCTCACAGAGCAGCTCCTTACTGATTAGCTTTTATCATTATAAAAATGATAACATAATAAATGTATGTAGTTAGAGTGGAATTTGCTGATCGTTTCGAACATTGTAGAATGGATATTGAGTTTGAATCAGAAGAACTTTCCTTTAAATGCTATGAAGACCTTATGATACATTCCGATATCACTTCCAACTTTATTCAGGAATGAATGTTTGATTTTCTCTTTCATATTAAAAACATAATCTGCTTTCCATTTAAATATAGAATTAAAAATAGTCCTCCCTCTTTGTTGGTTTTGGGTTTGTTTTTTTCCTTCCCTGTGGTCAGATTAATTTATTTATTAAAAGTCCCTTATAGTACTTTCCGACATTAAACTGCATTGAGTTTTGTTCCTGCTAACACTTCCAATTCTTTATCTCTGATGATAAAATACTCCTCTTCCCTTGCCTCCTCTTTTTCCCTGTTAAATGCTATTTATTTAAAGAACTCACGAACAATGGCACTTATTTGAGAGCTATGAGAACAAAGTTTAATTCTCAGCTCTACTACGTGATCCCTTTATGACACTGAACAAGTTAGGCTCTCTGTATACTGTTCCCTATCTATAAAAGACAGATAATAGCACTTTCTTAACTGGCAAATCTTAACAATGAAGGTATCAAAGGTTATGTGTACTTGTGCTGAGGTATAGCCAGAACTTTTAAATAGATACAATTTTTGAGGTAGGTTGAGAGCCATTTCACTCATTTTATTGCTAACCTCCGAAAAACTTTTCTTCTTGTTCCCTCAAAAACGTGTCTTTTCAGAATTTGCTGTGTCATAGCTGATCACAGGTATCAGAGATCCAGTTATGAAATTGTCTGATTTTAGAAACTTCAGAAGTAGAATTCCAGGGTCACTTTTTAGCTATTTAGTCTTCATCTGAGGGAAGTCTGCACAGATGGGTATCTTGTTGGAATTCAATAACCTGAATATTACTTTGATTTTCTTTTGGTAACTGAAGATAGTAGGGAGAAGATAATAAGTTCATCACTATTTATTTTCCTACAAACTCTCTTGCAGTGACTTTCCTTTGGTTATTAAGGTAGGTGATTTCTGGGTTTTTTTTGCCTTTTGAGCTACATTCAGGTCATCTAGCTTGCCAGTAATTTGAATACCAACAAACTGGGTCTTTCTGACAGCCTGAGCTTGACAGGCTGCTCTAAGTCCCTCTACTGAATTGTTGGTCTGTCATGTTATTTCTCCTAGTAATGGTATAAGAGATGATAGCAACCTGAATAACTAAAAATAGATGGAGAGAATAGGCCTTAGAATTTGTAGCTGGTATTTTATCATCTTGGCTCCCTCTGCCATTGCATGGTGGAATGTGATAGCTTAAAATAACTAAGTGCCATTTTTGTGCCAAAAATATAAAATGTCATTCAGTATTACAGTATCCATTTCAGCTAAGGACACTCCTAACACTTCCTACAGCAGCTTTCCTAGCACAGCTAATTCCAAAGACTGTCAGAAATAAAACTCTTGGAGGTGACCAAATTTATTCAAAGGGGAGGGACAAATTTATCAAATGGGGAGAGACATTGTACTCCATCCGCCTCCACGTGTTCAATTCTTCTAGACTGTAAGCATGGCATATGATTTTGTATGGTCCTTACAACAGCTGCTTTGTCTTTCCACCACAAGTCATGTAGTGAGTAAAAGGATAAAATCTGCCTTGCTATCTTATACTTTCTTCATAGCCACGGGCTAATTTTTGTTGTTACGAGGAGTATTCATGCATATAATGAATATACAGTAGATTTGATGAGCTGGAGCATTCTGTTTCAGATGGTGTTTCAGCAAGTTGTTTCATTGCTGTAATGCAAGCAAAATGTTTCCTTGTTTTGACAGAATGTGCATCGCTACCATAGATTTAACATGCCTCTCCTGAAAAATATATCTTGTGGTGGAATTACTTCATAGAAAGCTAAGCGGCAATTTTTAACAAGCTAAAAGATATGGAACTGTGCCGTCATTCATTTACCAGTTTGCCTGAGCTACGATGTTGTTAATCTCTGGCTAAAACCCAGATGAGTGCTTCTCATCAGCTTTATCATGCTGATAATGATCAGATAGGGGAACTGGAGGTGTAAAAGCAAACAGCTGTATTACAAGCCTCATTTTAAATCAGATAGAAGGATTGGTTTAGCTGTTAAAACATCTCACTCACATCCTAATTCCTCTTTATTCTTCCCTTAACTTCCACGAGAGCCTTTTGGGCTGCTCAGGTCTCTGCCGCTGCGCCAGTCAGATGGGAAGCACGCTTGCTAATGTCTCAGATGCAGTCTCTGCAGCGGAGGGTGTAGCTAGTGACATGGAAAGGAAGAGCTAAATTTTTGCTGCTATGGTGGGACAGGTTTTTTGAACACTTTTATACAGTTCTCCGGTGTTTGAGAGGCTTGACTGAGCTCTTGATAGGTTGAGTTTATAGGTATTTCCTAGTTGCAAAGGCTTTGTAGTTTGTTTAAACTTTTTTTTTTTCCTTCTTGGAAAGGCATTGATATCTCTTGTAACTGTCAGACATTTTAGTTTTAGTGTAGTGAGGATGGGAAGGGGTGAACTAAGAACCGTACAGTGTGTATTTTATCATGAGAAATAATTAGTGGGTAAGAGAATTGGGCTGTCAAAAATTTTTATGCCTGTGTTAAAGCAAAATAAATTGCTAGACAATGAGGAAAAAATAACATTTAGAGGGCCCTGTGGCTCAGATAGTTTCACTAGGCCCAAGTGCCTTACTTCATCCTTTCTCCTCTCATTTCAATTGTTTTGGAAGTGCCAAGAGCATCTTGTTTGATTTAATAGATGTTTTGTCAGTCATAGGCAGATTGTTTGCAGAGCTGCAGTTCTCTTAGGTATGTGTTTATGAAGTATATAAGCCTGTTAGTGATGATTTTTCTTCATATTCTCTTGTGTTTTGTATTTTTGTAGAGCAGAACAGAAACATTGTATTGTGATAAAGTTGGGATGGTGGCTGACTCACTTCCCTTTTCATCCTCCTGAGCTGCAATTTTCTGTTTTCATTTTTTGTTCAAGTTTGGCAAAGACAGTGCTATTATGCACTTCACACTTTGTACTCCTGAGGTAATGTTATGGATCTTGAATCTGCCATGAGTTTGGATTCAACACTACTCTGGGCTGAATATTTGGGTTGTCAGAAGTGTTTGAAGGGTGGCAGGATGGTCGTTTCAGCTCATAAAAGTGTATGTAAAAACCAATGAAATAAAACGCAGGACAGAGGCAAGAAGTGATTCATTAAGGGTGGACAAATTGGCTTTCAAAAGACAAACTAACTGCTCTCCAGAGGGATAATACAGCAAGTTGCTGAGCAGTCTGGCTAGAATCCAGAAAAGCATTTAATTGTGTGCTTAATTTTGAATATTCAAGTAGTGCTTTAGCTTTACAGGGAAAATCCATGTGTGTAAAGTAAAACAGAATAGAGTTTTCACACAATTAAGCTCTAAATCTTGCTCCATTTCCCTGAATTTTGTTCCGTGGCTTCCAAGTCATGATTTCACCTTGGAGTGATCTTGTATTTCATAGCATACATCTTCTCAACTGTGCATAACCCTCACTTTCAGATGGCTCTTGTCTAGGAGGTTTCAGGACGTTTACATACAGCATCCTCAGAATTAAGTTTACAAACACTAAAATAGCAATAGAATACTGTTCTCTTTGACAACAAATCGGTTCTCTGTTCTTCTCAGGGCAACAGGTTTCAACTTTTCATTGCAGGAAAAGAGGGCAGTAGGAGAGGAGTCCTCACTTAGGAGAAAGGTTCTGTCATAAGTGAATATATACATTAGCAATTAGCTGCTATATGATGGCTAGGAAAATGCACAGAGAAGTTTTGGATAATAAGATGAGTTCAGGAAAATGTTTCTAAAAGACCGTAAGGCCAGATTCTAATTAGCAAATGACAAAATTGTTCGGAAAGTAAGACTAGTACTGTAAGAATCTTGCCATAGTCAAAGACTACCATCAGCAAAGATGCTTAATTATCCCTTGCATATAATAACTCCCTTGTGGAGTTATATGATAAGTATAAAGGGCATTGAAGTCAGAATTACCCTGAAAGTCTTTGGCCTGAAAAGCAGGAGCAGTGAAAGACAATATAACAATGAAAATAGTTTGAAACAAGTTGCATCTTTTCAGTAACTTCTTTTTAGGCATAAAAACCAAAGCAGAAAAACAATGAAGAATTGTGTGGGCTGGAATCTCTTCTCTTTTACACGAGCTTAATTGTGTTTCACTGTTCTATTCCCGATTTTCATTAATACTAGCAAGAATGAAGTCAAGGCTTACTGCTTCTTAAGCTGCTCGGCAGAGATCTATGCAATTCTTTGAACAGGAGCAAAGCAATCTTTGGGTAACATAATACAACCCCTGAACTTTGATCTCAATCAAGGCAATCTAGAAAGAAACAATAATGTCATAACTCTTTTGAAGCTTGCAACACCAACAAATAAAACCACTATCAGAATCCTACCCACAGAATGCTGAGAAATAATTCTCCTGACCTACAGTACTGCTCCATATGTTGTATATACTAAAGAGAAAAACTGGTTTTTATTTGTACCTACAGCTCCCACCAATTCTAGCTAGAGTTGTTGGCTCCCTGTGTGTTTTCATTGACACAGATGGATAAAAACAGACACAGCGTGTAAGATAGAGAATATTATAACTCTGAGCTCTCATGCTACACCACAGACATGATTTAAATTCCTTTATAGCTTTTTGGCTTGAGAAGTTCTCTGAGAAATACCTTACTGATTAGGGTCTGTGTAAACTAAAACTTAAAGCCTTTGTGTTAGCATTCAGGCTTGGAGACACAGCAGAAAGAAGATAAGTGATCCCTTGGAGCCAAGAGATGTTTAGTACCAGTCGTAAGCTGTACATGTGGATATAGACCCTGCTCCTTATGGGGAAATAGATCAAGACATTTTGTCTCATCAAGATGACCAATAAGTGACAACATACCAATGTACCCGCCATGCAGAGGTCTTGTTTGTGCTGGAGTTGCACTGGCTTAAGTGGCAAAACTATGATTTCTTTGTCCCCTACTCCTCCACGACTTGGTGCTCCTCCACAGTACTTGTATCCCCTATTGCCATGCGTGCAGCCAGTCTGACAGAGAACGAACACTTGGCCGGTAAGTCTTCTGACCCACAGCCAGCAGAACAAGAGTTCTTAAGTGCCAATAGTCACATCCAGAGGACTTGCTTGTTGAGGGGGGGGATAGCACACGCTCCCTGCTGGCGGGGCATCGCCCTGCCCGTTGTATCGGCAGTGATGGGAGCCAGCTCCACCTGGAAAGTCCTCATGTCAATCACGGGTGAACGCTCAGGACCAGGAACCGGCTGTTGCTTGGTTACAGTTTTTCCCAGCTGCATTGGAAAGCGCTGTGAAAGGAGGAGAGCTTCAACCTGACAGCAATTACAGGAGAGGCAGGCCCCAGCTTCCATTTGAGAAACCAAATATACAAACGGTCCTTGCTTTGTGGTTAGCATTTCATTATGGTTTGAACGGTACAACAGCTGAGTTGTAAGGTAACAGAACTGAGATGCTGAGGTTTTATGTCAAGAGCAATGCCCTTCACCTCCAAATTGTGAGCTAGTTTTAAGTATTAAAAAAAATTTTAAAAAGAGGTTCTGGAAGCAGTTGAGGAATAGGTTTGGATTTGAGCGACCAGTGGCTCTTCTAGTCAATCCAGCTTCTGTCAAGTATCTCTAGAAGTTTTGTGAATGAGAACCTCGTGTCCTGGACCTTACTCGCTGCTTTGCTTCTGGTAGGGTTTCACATGGTAATTACCTTAAGCAAAAACCTCAGGAAAGCAGAACAGGACTCACACCAGTAACTGGTGTGTAGTGCTAAAAAATCACACTTTGCGATAGACAAACCTACAATAATAACTGATTTTAAAATTACAAGAATGATCACCATGTATCAGCAACCATGGGAGATTTTTCTAATTTTACAACCAGCTTTAAGGTTTTTGCTAGTTTCATTCTCTCTTATATTTTCTATTCTCCACAACTGAAAAATGGTGTTTAATGGCCTTTTTGAATCTTGCTAATGAAGTCGTTAAACTATGTAATAACCACACTAAATATAAGTGAAATTATTACTTTAAATTTGCAAACACAATGATCCTGATAGGTATGAAGGCAGGTAATGTTACATGCATGTGATGCAAGTCTTTGTCGCTGGGAAAAGTTGTACCTTTTAATCACAGGATGTGGGAGATGAAGGGTGTAATGCTTTGAGAAGCAATTTTCCAAAGCATATGCTTTCAGTTTAAAAACACTGTATTAAGTGGTATCTAGAGTAAATGTCAGGAGAGCATGAAAAAATGTGTGCGGACAAAATGCTTATGAAAATTATGTAAAATTGCAATAACTTTGAGCAATTACTCCATACTGAAGTCCTGAAATTTCTGTTCCACGCAAATCTAGAGATCAGTCCACAGATCTGGAGGGGAGACATAGAAACTGCAGATGTGATATAAAATAAGAAGTGACAATCAGAGAAACACTGTGCTTTGGGTTAGGGCTCAGGTGACACCCAATACCTTTTGCCATGTTTGAAGAGAAAATGTGAGTACTATTGTAATATTAATCATAAAATTTATAGCTAAGATATCTAAAGTGATTGGCTCATAAACAAACCAGAAATTATATGCCAGTGTTTCAATTTAAAAATATGTTCTTGGGAGATCAGAATTAGTTCTTAATGATTTAGAAAACAGGAGTAAAACAACCCAAAATTCATGATGCGTGTAATTTGCCATGCATAGTTTGACAGGCTCCCACTAATTGCTACATGTTCTCTGCAGAATAAATAACCAGCTTTGGTGGCACTGAAGTTGTAGTATTACTTCTCTTTGTAAGGAGCCTTCTAGGTGTCATTATGAAATTGCCGCTCAGCCACTGGGAACTGGCTGGGGGTGATACTGTCGGGTTCTCTCTGCTTCCATTAGCTTCAGCTGGAGTAGAGGTGATCCAGACTGTGCCAGATCAGGCTTTTCTGTCTGCAGCACAGGAGGGCTGCTTCTCACAGAGTGTCCAACTGTATTTCTCCAGGCAAATGTTCTGTCCATGGAGGAAAACTTCATTTCCTATGCGTATTTACATATACTTACTGATGTTTATCTGCAATCACAAACCCAAGGTAATCTCTATGATGGGAGACATCTACATGTTTTATTTCTTTATTTATACTGCATTAGAGCAACACAGAAAAGTGAGTGCTTCCCACAAGACTTTTTTAACGTGATTGAGGACACTGGGTTCTTTATAAAATTAGCTTAGACATTCTGCCGATTCCTCTGTCCTCCATGTAGTTTTGAGTGATTACAACACATCCATGCCATTGACAGCTGTCTCATTATCTTTAAATGGCAGTCCCTGGACTGACTTACTGAAATAGTTAGGTTAAAAATGAATGTTGAGGCTTAACTATTACTTGGTTGCCATTAATGTTTACCAGTGCTCTTTGCATTTGAACTGACAAAGGGAAGATTGCAAGAGGCAATAACTGTGCTGATCCTGCTCAATGCAACATAATTGCAGGGTCAGACTTAACATGTTTTATATCAGTTTGTTCATAAAGCCGCAAATGCTTTTAGGAGTCCACAGTAGCGCTGCAGTAAGGCGGTTGACCTGCCAACCAGTAGAGATGAAAAGGCCATCCCAGCCCATACGCTTCAAGAGCACTTAGCAAAAAAGCCTTTTTTGTATGTGCATGAATGTGTGGATATTTTTGTGTACTGAAAAATCAGTTTCCATGAAGAGTTCCCAGAAAATACCTTATATAATAAAGTTTCAAGCATTAAAACAGACATATAGACACCAGCCCTCCAATGATCTGACTTCTCTGAAGTTTTCTCTTTGATTCTGTCCACAGACAATGCCATACAGTTATTAGAAAAACAAAGGGATGGGGGGAGAAGGAAAAAACCCAAGGGCATTTAATGATGAATTCTAAAATCAATTTCTTCTCTGTTCTGTGTCTCCCCTTGCCCCCCCCCCATCAGACAATGAATTGTTTAATAAAAAGATGTGAGGGCAGATGAAACACGTTACAAAGCAAGATGTCTGCTGGGGTCTCTGTTACCACGATCTTTTTTTTTTCAAGCAGACTGAAACCCCAAATAGCCATATTATTTGACAGAGTTTATAAAAGCAGAAATTTGCAGGGGCAGGAGAAGCAGTCTTTGTAATGAAAGCAAAACTAACTTTGGAGTTTTTGAACTGCAAGACATGGGGAAGGTGATAGTACAACATGAGTAAGTGGGCTAGCAAGTATATTCTAAAGGAATTGGCAAATGTAGAGCTTTCTTACATCTTTTGTAATGCACATATGCATAGGTGCATATTTGTGTATGACAGTATACCAATATACAGATATAAATTCATATTGCTTGTGCATTTATTCTCACTACTAGCGAGCTTTGCTTTTGCAGCACAGTCCATGCTTCCTATTTCCCCTGCCTACATGTTTCAGCAAGAAGAGAGCTGAGGCTGCTTGGCAATGATGCTGGTTTGCCTTTCCTCCAAGAGCCTTGCAAAATGTCACTCTTTGGGTTTGTAAAACCAGACAGGGTTACTGGGTAAAGTTTGTGATGCCAAACTGGTGGTAAAAATAATGTATCAGAGGAAGAAGGTCCAACTGTTGTGCCAGAATCTCATTTAGACAATGTATTTTGTGGGTAAAGACTGCAAACTTGTAGATCTCTTCAATAAAAGTGAGTATGGAGAACATTCTGTGTGTTGGGCAAGGCTTAAAATGTCACATTTCTGTGGTAGTGCCTATTAGTACAAGCAAGCTGGAAAGTAGGGGATTTGGGCCTCTCTGAATTGTTTCCATTAGAAAAAATCAATGAATTGTTAATTATCAGTGAACGTTCATATTGATTATCAATTATTAATAAATCAAGCATTGCTTTGGCACAGGGTTTTTTCATTCTGAAGAATATGCAGACTCCTTTTTCACACTGAGCTCTCACTCGTTGCTAGTGTCTCTTTGCTTTGTAGCAAAGTAATAACCTCCTGTTTTCCTGTGGCTACATAATATTTTGGCTGTGCATCTTTCTATCTAGTATCACTTTCTCTGTTTTAGAGAAATAATTATTTGAAATTGCCAGAAATAACCACAAATCAAACAGCATTTACCCCTTCCATTAGATTGAAAGTGGTTGCAGTCACCTTCTCCTGAATTATTGAGCTAAGAGGTCGCAAGTAACAAATGCAATAAAAACCCATTTGCTTTAAGGCTATTAGCACATTTTGGAGATAATTATATAATTTTTCAGATATTCCTAGGGATTTACTTCAGTAACACAATCATGCATTTGAACTTCAGCAATGGAAAATTATAGGTAATTTCTGGGTTTTTTGCTTGTTTCTATAGGAATAAGTGTAATTATTAATAAACAGAACACTGTTCTGGTAAGTCATGTTAGGAGAATCTCTGAAATAAAAAGCAATGCTGAAAGAGTGCAGTCGATCTCCAAGTTACCCAGTGAAGTTTCTAAATGGTAACATATCCTCTAGACTGTTAGCAGACAGGGTTGTACAGCCCTCACCTTCCTTTAGAACCATTGCCATCAGTGGAGCTACACTGGTTTACATCACTTAGAGATATCATTAGCATGTTTTAAATACATTGGAAAATAATTTGACCTAGATAATTCCACCTGCTTTTACTGTGTATTGATATTAGATGTCTGTTATTAGAAGTCTAGAGGTATTAGAGCTCTAGGTAGATCCCATTTTGTGGAAATGAGAAAGATGTAAAAATGCACTTGACTTTTTTTCAGAGTTTGCTTTATTTAACATAAGTTGTTATCTGTATTCCTGCTACTGAGAAGATAGTCAGAAACTTAGTATTTAACTGTCTGTGAAAGTCAGAAACATTTATTAAAAGCAGGTGACTGGCTAAGGTATCAGGTATTGGCACACATCTTGCTTAAAAGCTAGAACTAGAGAGAGGTACTAGATTTGCTCAGAAGCATGCTCAAAGCCACAGCTCCTTCAACAACTTTGAGCTGTCTCTTATTCTCTGTCGGGTTACTCATTTTGGTGCCAGACTGCTTTATCCACATGTCCAGCAGATCTAAACAGGGACTTAATTTACCTTTTAGAAGGCTGTATCCTGCACTGTAGTCTCCGTTTTCTCTACCACCAGCTTTAGCACTGCTATTTGTGTTGTCATGGCCACTCACTAGAAGAGCTATATTTTTCTTGCTGTCTTTCCTGGAGGACCAGCATAAATGTTGTGGGAGGTCTGCAGGACAAAAATAAATGCTTCTTTGAGTCCAGAGAAATTAGGGATAAAAAGTCAAGAAGTACAGTTATGTTCTGGAGTCAAGTCCGTAACTTTAGCGATAAATTTTCTGGTGTACCGGTGTAAACTGTTGCCTGAACTCTGTGTTGTATTTGCGTGGTTTACTGTACAAAACAAGGTCCTGCAAACATGGGAGGCAGATTTAGCTGGGGGATTCTGCTTTGAATCTGGCTCATACATCAGTAATAGAATTGTTAGTTGTTTTGTTTACAGAATCATTTATAGCTGGTTACACAATATCAAGGACACTGATACTAAATTTACAAGTTTGTTTATCAGGCTGGTAAGCCGGAAAACTTTTTCCTTGGAAACTATTGCAGGTTTAAGTGAATTCTTTGATATAAAGCTTCTATGCCAAATTCTCAGCTGTAGACTCCAGTTCTGCTGAAAAGAATGAATCTGTGCCAGTTTAGGGTGTCTGAGGCTTTGGTCCCATGAGTCCATTTTTAGATTCACGTTTTGACTATAATTGTATTTTAAAGTGTAAGACAGAATAAGGAAAAATGTATTATGTGGCATTTTCTTCTACTCTGTTAAAATGATCCCAGTATGATGGAGACAGGAAAAAAAAGATTCACCTACTTAGGCAGTTTCCAAAATTGCAGTTCTGCAGAAAGGAAGGAAATGAGTAGTTATATATAAAAACATTGGTAAATTGTAAGGCAAAGTAGCATACATGGAAGAAGAAATGAAAATGGGCATATCTACACAGCTTTACCAATTAATCTATATTTGTGGGCAATATGCATGCATAACTCCTTTGGTAATGTGTGCAATAGCTTCTGCTTGCATAGTCAGCTCTGTGGTCTGGCAAAAATTGTGTGGGGTTTGGGTAAGTTTTGCTTTGCATTATGCTCACTTGACTGTACTTAACTGTGCACACATCAAAAACCTTATTCTTCTATCTAATAGAAAAATGACTTCGAAAGATACATAGTCATCTTTCTTGGATATATATGAAGATGAAGATGATGTCAAGCAGTTTGGTATATTCACTTATGAATAATTCATCCAGCTGCACACAGTTATTTTTTATTATTATTATTATTAATTATGTGTGTATAGCTGGAAAAGACAGGAAGGCTGTAACCGCTGCCTCATGAGAGATGCTTAATGTTAAGAATTTGGTTAGGCCAGGATGTGTGATATGAGAAAAGGAAGACAGACAGTGATAAATAGATCAGAGGACACAAAGGCTTTAATAATGTTGATGAGGAGAAATATCATTTGTTTGAGATGATAGCCTTGGGAGCACAGGCTACTGCTAGTTCCCTTGCCAGGAGTTTAGCTCTTTGTTGCTTTCTGGGAGCTACGGATATTCAGAGCAGGCATGCCTATGTTACAGCGCATCTGGCATTGATCTGCAAAACGATCTTGATGTGGACGTAGGATCTGAATTATGCAAGCATGTCAGGGGAAAGGGCAAGAAGCGTTGTCCAGTTTAGACCAGACATCCAGCAAAATGTGCATGGGCCCGTAAGCAGCCCTGTTTGAAAAGCTGGACTGCAGTGTTCTTGATACCACATTATTTAGCTCTCTGGAAAAAAAAAAAAAAAAAAGTTTGGACGCAGAAAAAAAAGATGCAAAGAGGAGCTTCACAGCAATAAACTACTCTCAGACAACATTTCACTTTCATATCCCCCATGCAATTCAGAGATGTCACAAAAACCTGGCTGAAATTACATCAAAGGTAATGCTTGTGATTTATTTCCGGTTTAGTTCAAGGAAAATCTTTACATTTCATGACAGAACTGAGTAAAGCCTTAATAACAATTAATCTCCACAGAGATGCTTATAATACCTATTTGCTGTGTTTAGACTTTTAGGAAATGTATAAGGAAATGAACTGAACTTAGTGCTGGTGAAAAGTTATTAATCTGGAATGCTTCATTATGCAGTAAAAATGTAATATAGGAGTTGCCCTTTGGGAATCTTAATTTATTCTTTTTATAATGCATAAGAATAATTGAAAACTTTTGCAAATGGAGCTAAAAATCCACAAAGTATTGCGACATGGTTTTGTCACTTTTTATCTACCTTTATTACTACCCTAGGCATTAGAATACCCTGTGTCCTTTCGGTATGATACTGACCGTAACCATAATGCTAGCAGTCTGTATGGAATGGCGTGATCCTGCTGCAACCTCACTTGAGTGCAGACTCACGATCTGGAGAGCACGAAGGACGCGGTCTGACAGCATGGGCTGCTGCTCAGGAAACGCTCTTACGGTCGGTCACCTGTGACCAGAGTTAGATAGATTTGCATGCTGAAAAGTTAATTCAGTCACCCTGACTTTCTTTTTCTTCCACTTCAGTTCTTAAGAGTGGCAGCTGGATATTCAGTTACTGAAACGCTCGCAAGCGTACCGAGACCAGCACAACTTACACAGGACCCACTTCTGCGCTGCGCTGTTCTTCATTCTGCAAGGACACCCAGAGGCTCTGCTTTGGACAGAGGTACCTCTCCTTGTACGTGCAGATGGGAAAAATATCTGTGCCTGGATTAAATAAGTTTTTACATAAGTGAAGTTGAGTTGTTATTGACTAGGCCCTATGCTATGGTTTTCAGGCTTATGGACAAAATATTATTTAATGCTAGCTATCCCAGTCATTATACAGATGTGTTAAGTTGGGCTAAAATCAACTGTGGTTCTCTAGGTTCTCTATTTAAAATTAATTCTGCATTCCAAATTCAGTTATTCAGTAATTCAGTGCTCTAGATAGGTTGTGGCTTTTCTTCACCCACCTCCCCCCTTTTTTTTAATTATCCATATTTGAGAAATCAAAATTTAGCACTGAGTGTACAAACAATGTCTTTAATTTTCCCTTTTTATAAGGAAAGGGTAGTATTTAGCTTTGTGTCTGAAAATATTCCAGCTACTAAATGAATGAAAGCTTACAGGTTGCCTCAATCTATCAGTAAGAAAAATAATAGTTTTGCTTCTCAACATCTAGGTGTTGAAACCATCTCCACATTCATTAAAGCATACCGTGGAAATAATTTTCTACTGGGAGATATAATGAATGTGTGAGGCATTTTTACAACATGCAGGAAGCTATAAATTTTTAGAGAGCTTTTATTATTATTTCTATCCTGTAAGTCATGTTTTGCTATATGTCATTAAGGTTTGAAAACTTAGAATGCTTTGTAATTACTCAGAAAAAAAATCAACTCATCACATCTTAAATTCAGATAACAAAAGAAATGCAGTGTTTGTGTTTGTGTTTACTAGTTCTGCTTATTCCAATGGGCCTAGGCCAAGGGCAAGCAGTTACAAAACTGTAGCTGTGTAAAACATCCTTTGCTGTTTGAGTGCACACAAACAATAACAGAATTCAGCTGAAAGTGATGGCTGATGGGATTCAAGGTGAAAATATCCTTAGTAAGGATGTATTTTACACAGTAAGACATCCATCTTTTGTTTTATTATAAAAGCTCTGCATATATTTTTGCTTTGGCAACATGCTCAGTACCTTTTTTCCTGCAGAAATATTTACACATATGTGCAGCAGAGTACTGAATAAAAAGCGTGTCCTCCCAAAAAATTTAATAGGCATTAAGTTCAGTATCTATAACACTCTTCCATAATTAATTTTCTAGCCAATAAAAATACAACAGAGTATCTCCTGTGCAAAACACAGAATAAGAAGGGTCTGTGAGGATAGTCTTGAGGAACTGTAGCCTCCTTGGTCAGTGCTGGTTGATATGATGTATTCTCTGGGTTGTGTGATTCGGCTCTTAGTCCGACCTTGATGAAGGAAGTATAAAATAGAGGGGAATGTACTTCACACCAGTAACAAAAGACAGCCACCTACTAAATATCCAGAAAGTGCTGCAGACGTTAATCCCTAAGCGCAGTCAGTGAAAGGCTCTGAGGTTGGGTAGCCCCTTTGCTTGCCCCCTCTTGCTGGCCGTGGAGACATGAAACTCTCTTGTATCGTCTTCTATCACAGGGTAGGTTGCTGCATCTGCTTGGATGTGGCCTGGATCCCTTTTGGGTTTAGATCATTGGGTGTAAACTGGGGAAGGTTTAGTGCTCTTCATTGCTAGAAGAGCTGATCAGTCTATGCAGCGTACTAAATTTCAGAGCCATATTACTGAAAAGTCTGCTTGCAGTTACAGTGTGGGTGAGGAAGAGCAATACGTAGGGATAATAGGCAGAAGTGTGGCATTTCTGAGGAGGTACTAGTATGATACTGAAAGGGACAGCACGCACATTGTACTTCACTTAAATGTCATTTTCCTTGGAACACACTTGTGTGAATTGTATGTACTGATTTTGTTCAGTCTCTAAGGTGTTTGTTTATATCTTTGCATAGATGTCTGAATATGTCGGCTTTTGTTTTCAAGGTGCTGTTGTTTTTTTGGAAGCTTTAGTCTTGCTGAGAAGTATTACTTTAAAAATCAAAGTGAAATTTCAAAGCCAGAGTGAAGCCTTCCTGATAAACATGTTTGGAAAATAGGACACAAATCAGTTGTTTATTAAAGGCAGTTTATTATATCACATGCATGACCCCTTATAATTCACCAACTGCAGTAAACATAATTTCCAAACTCTCATTTCTTTAAAACAGACCTAAAATAATTGTAATAATATTTTCAAACAAGTCACTGCCTGTCACAGAAGTTCTAAGTCCAGTTGAAGAGGAGGATAGGATGCTGCCATGCTTTACGTGTCAGAATAGCTCGCGTAAATACCTAATGAGCTGATCTCTTCCTCAGTAGTAGGGCTTGAGAACAGCAGGAAGCTCCTTCTCTTTGAAAAATTACAGCGTTAGGCCTTGGAGTGTAGAAAAGTGAAAATGAGCCCATCCTTAAACACTTTGTTAATGTGTGTTGGTACAAATGAGCCGCAGAGAACCTTATTCCACCTTCACATCTGAAGCTTTGAAACTTTTTTTTTTCTACTTTATAACCAAAAGAAAGAGAGGAAGATCTTTGTGTTGCAACATGTAAATTCCTGCCAGTCAAGGATGAGACAGTCTGATCAGCCAAGGGTATTTTTCCAAATGTGAGTGGATTTTGCTTTATCTGCGGAAGAATAAAACAGTGTTGGCATAGGAAGAAGTAGCAAGAACACTTTTAACAAATTCTAAAAAAAAATATTGTAGTGAATAATCCTTACCCAAAACTACCCTCTATCTCCTTATCTGATTAAAAAATTATGTCAATAATTTTATGCCAGTGGAGTACAAGTTTTCCAGGGAATAAGAGAGAATTCCAGGATCAACAAGTTTGCATGGTGGGTCCTAGAATATGATAGGATGTCGCTATACTAATCCGACAATTCTCATTCCATATTTCAAATGAGCTCTTGCCATCACTTTAATAATTTTTTTTAATTTTTTTTTTTTTTTTACACTGCAGCATATGGGAAACCATAACATTGTTAAAATTGCAGGTATTTTTGATATTGAATGTGCATTGGGAATATTTCAACCATAAATCAAAGAAAGCGAGGATAGAATGATGGGTTTTTCTAATGGCCCTGCTGAGGATTTTTCTGACAATAACAATGTATCTGCACACATCTGTATAGCTGTCTACTTACGGCACAAAAAGCTATCATTATATGCGATGGAACATCAAACAACTATTTCATTAATGGTCCTATTATGAGAAAGTACAGTGACATTAGAATACCAGCATCTCGTTACTATAGATACCTGATTTCTCTGTAACACTCATGTTTTTATAAAATTACATATATCTGTGTGTGTGTGTTATATATGTGTATAAATAAATGTATATGTATATACATTTCTCTCTCCTTCAGGAAGGAAGATCTTGCCTTTTCAAGCGTTTAGTGCACTTTGGTAGACATCATTATCCAAAGGACACTAGACAAGCTGTATGTGAATGGCTTGAATTAGATGGAAGTGTTGTAAATGCAAATGCTCAGGAAAATAACTTTGTAATTCATCTTATCTAACAGCCAACATATTTACTAAAGACTCTCAGACTTGTCTGGTCTGTTTTACACATTTGCACTATAATGTTTGCATGTTGAGAGCAGGGGTTTGAGAGGGATCAGGTTTGGGTGTGATCGCTTTAGCTGAGGCACAGAAAATTGTTTTAAATGTGCTGGAAAATGAAAGCTATGAATAATTACCATTCTTTTCCTTAGTTGTGCTTAGATAATATGTATTCAAAGCATTTCACAAACAGTAATTGGTTCTCACAATTTGTATGAACTAGAGAAACATGGGAGTAGTACTTTCCTGACCATGTGGTATAAAAAAGTGACAGGAACTAGATAATTTGTTTGAAAGGAGGTGGGGAGGGTCACACGGTAAAGCAGTGGTGGGATGAGATGAGATTTTTAGCCTGATTTGCGTGTTTCAATCACTGGATCTTCTGCCTCTGGGAAAACAAGACTACTGATGGATTCAGATGTGGAACACTATAATACTGGTTTGGATTTTTCATATGGGTTGGTTGGTTTGTTGGTTTATGAATACTTTTAAGATGCTGTTTTGTTTAGAGATAAAAGGACATTGCTAAGTACCAGCATGCTACATATTGATATAAAAAAATGCTGGCTTCAGTAAGCCAGTTGGACCAGACCTTACTCATTAACTTTGTAACAGCTCTATCAGCATAAGAAAGGAGAATTTGTCCTCCAGCTAACGAGAAAGCCGTATAGTCCCAATTGTCTATGATTTAGTATGTACTTACTGGAATCTTGGGTTTCTTGTCTTTGAAGCTTATTTGCTTTGTATTTTTGTTGATATTTTTGCTGTATTTTCCAAAAATTGTTATAAAGATGATGTGGCAACTTCTAATGTGAAATATAGGCACTCTGCACAGCTGATGTCTGAAGCATGCAGAGATTTAAGTTCTCTGCATTTCTCTGACCTTGAAGTCATTTTGTTCTTGTGCTGTCAGTTGGAGTATAGTCTGTGAGATGCTGAGCATCTCTGGCAAGCTCTCTCCACTTCACTAGAGCTAGCGCTTTGCAGGATTAGCCCCCTCAGTGAATTCTTCTTGTGAAAAATTCTATCAATAACTGAGTGCACAAATGTAGGATCTTAGTCAGAAAACTTTTTCTACTTCTTCTCAACTTAAGCCATGGAAAGGAAGCGAAAGGAGAAGCTCTGTAGACATATCAAAGTGGGTCATTTTCTTTTGAACACAGCTTGATTGTGATGAGTTGTGTAGTAGTTTTGTGATGTAAGCAAAAAAACTTTTAGAGGTACAACTGTTATCAAGTTCCCTGGGGAGAGAAGTGGGGGGTGAGTATTCCTGCATACCAGTGCAGGACACAATTGCAAGTTTGTTTTTCGTTGAGTGGGTACCTGGCAGAACAGAGAGAAAAATGCGTCATGTCATTAAATTCAAACCTTGATTCTTGCTAGTTAAAAATTGTGACATTAATGCAACCATGTCACCTTGCTCTGATTTAAGACTATTTCCTTTCAGAAGAAATACAAGGCCCCGGAAATTACAAGTAACAGCTGTTCTTGATAGCCTATACTTTATCCCAAAGTTTGACAAGAAAGGGAGGGATCAAATATTCCATCATACTTATATTTACAAAAAATGTAAATAATTTGCTTATGATTAATTATGCCTTCATGTTCTGTATCACTGCAGAAATTTGGAGACCTGAAAAATGAGAGACAGTATTATTTTAGTTTAAAATTTGGATGCTAGCTAAGATTAAAGTCAAGGAGGTTTCTTACTGAGATTTTCTTCTACTCCTTTCTAAATGCTACCATTTCACACAAAATTGGGTTCTCTTTGGATTAATACATTTGAAAATTAAATTGATTTATAACCAATTTTCTCCTCATTTAAACAGCGACCTGCAAGTGTTTCTCCAGGGATCAAACAGGATCAGAGAAATTATGTGTTGTTCGAGTTGTTCACTGAAGCAGAATCCCTCACAAACATGTGCATATGGTGCTAGGTGCTTTAGGGATCAGACTAATACGTCTACCTTGTTGTACATTTTTCTTCTCATCTTGAACTCGTATGTTCTCCTTACTAGGAATTTAAAAAAAAAACCAACAAGCTATTACTAATTTGATGGCTGCAGAAATAATGTATTCCTTCTTGTTCTCTTATTCAAGTCACAGCATTGAAAGCGTGTAATGTGCTAATGCTGAATGCATCTGTTTGGATACCCTGGTCAGCTGCTTAAGGACAGTTGGCAATTCCTCACCTCAAAATCAGAGGAAACTGGGCAGCAAAATTATCCTCCCTGAAGCTTTGAAATAATGGGAGTGGTTTCTCTTTATATAGTCAATGTTTAAATGCAGGCAATATTTAGAAACCACAGCCATATGTCATTTGAGAATGAGAGAAAAAATAAATGAAAACCCTAAATTGTTCTCTGAGCAGCAGAATTAATGGGACGTGATTTCCTATAGACAGTCCCCTTAAGTCATTTCTGTCCCTCTGGTATTTTAAGTCTGTTGATTACCATTGGGCAAACCCATGTGTAAATGTAATGCCTGTCATGTGCTCTGCGGAAGCTTTCTGTACAGATGCATCTACCTGTAGTAACATCTTACTCTGTGGCAACCTGTTTGTGTGTACACGACCCATAAACCAGATCTTAGGTTTGCTGGGAAATGGTGGCAGTGAAATCACAAGATTTAAAAACTTGTCAATATAATTTCTCAAATGATCTAATCAGCTTTAGTGCTATTGCTGTTTCTGCTGCTAGATAATTCCCCAGTGACAACTCGTTCAATATGTTCCTCCAAACCACCTTTAAGAAGGGTCTGCCTCGATGCGGCTCGGTTTGCATAATTGCTGCCTGTATCCTGAATACATTGGATGGCTTACTGTGTATAATCACAGCGGGAAGTTCACTTGCTGCTTGGCTACCTGAAGTGATAATGCATGCCCCAAAAAATTAGTTTAATGAAAATGTTTAGGATATCAAATTCAGCATCAGGGATGCTTAGAAAAACACTTACCCATGGAGTAAGGGCAGCAGAATGCACTAAGCTGTTGTAGAAAAGGTCAAGGTTTAGAATTTCTCCCCTAAGTTTCATGAAGAACAAATTAAAAATAACTAAAAAAGAAAAGTCATGCGAAAGCAACTCTAATTTTTTGCTTATTCCAAAGCTGTAAGAAGCTTGTTTATATTATTGAATATGTTGTCTAATTAATATAATGAAACTATCAAACATTGCAAAATGAGTACACTGATTTGATAGTAAGTATGAATTATCAAAGCCTACTGCAAAACAATTATTTCCTCTCCATTTTAAGTATTTCCACTGTAATCATAGGAAAGGATATTTCGTGTCTCAAAATCCCCTGAAGACAAAGGGTGAGATTTCTCAGGCAATTACGTGGGCTTATTTCCCTATTTGAAAACTAAAATAAGTACTCAGGCTTACAAATGTCAGGTCTGTGGACCACAGGGAAGCATTTCATTCTAAGGTGTGTGATGGTTTTTATGCATTAGCAGGTTACATTTGATATTAATCATACACACAAAATCAGTCTCTGAAACAAATGGAGTTTTGTTATCCCACCATTGATTGTGAATGATTGGGTGGAGCCATCGATGAGACAAGTTAAGGTGTCCGCTGATTTCAAACTGTTATGTAGAGCAATAGCGAGACCTGATTCCAGGCTCTCTGGTGCTCATAAGTATCTGGTGCCACGGCCAGCTTTGCATCAAACTGTGCTATAGGAAGCCTCTTTAGGTTAAAATGAGGAGATTTACAATCTCAACCCAAAGATCTAACATCGACAGGCTTCGCTGTGAATAGCTTATTGCAGTCAAGGGACTCGCCAGTGCCTTCTGCTGTTTCTAATATGCTTTGCTAATTATTTCAAGATGCAAGAAGATAAGAGGAAGTAGGGAATGACACACTTTATTTGTAGTTGGTTTGAATTTATGAGTGAAGCTAGGAAAGGATATGAGATGCAGAGTTATACGAGAGAAAAGTTAGAAAATACAAAAGGATGAAAACTGGCTGCATAGGGTTAAGTTTAGTCTCAAAGCTAAAGATTTAAACCTGAATGAAGAGACTCATTAGGCTTTGAATAGGTCATCTCCTGCTTTCTGTAAAGAGAACAGTGATGTTCCCTGGTGCTCCTGTGGAAGAATGTGGGTGGAAAGAAAAGCATAGACAATGCAATAACAGGGGGAAAGCAGACAACGTTATGGAATTATGTTTCCAAATTTCAGAAGCTGCTGTTACACAGGTCAAGAGCCAGGGAAGAGGAGAAAAGGACTCAAAAGCCAAGAAATTTGAAGGCTTTATTTCAGGCCTCAAACTGTGATTTCACTATTTCTGATATTTTTTTAAAAACTTTTTTCCAGTGTGCAGAATTTTAAATGGCTGGTTTTTAAGGTCTAGTGCCTCTCATTCCATTCTCTCTCACTAATATGCAGTATTGCAGAGTCTGGCAAAATGCATGCACACCGAAAAGCAGCATATACCGAAGAGTCAGAGACATAAAGAACTTCCGAAAGAAATGCCAGAAGGTTGAGCTGGGCCAACACCAAGGCATGTGGCAGCAGGAGCAGAACTTCTCGCAAGGGTGAGGTTGGTACTCTGGCTCCTGATGCATCCTCACAAAGACACAGCTACAGCTCTGGTCAGGGTAGGTGCTTCACAATTTGGGGTTCCTGAGTCATGGCCTTGTTCTCTGAGCACATCGAACCCTATTTGTCATAAAATATAAAACATTTCCTAGAGATTTCCAGGAGTAGGCAGGTAGGTAGCAGTGCCGTTAGCTCCATATCTCTGTTTGATGCATACAGGAATTGCAAAGGAAATTGTTAGGTATGCTCTTCATATTTTCTTTAACAAAAATAAAGTTATATTAAAAAGAGACTCTTAAAAGGAGATAACATCAGTGCTTTCTTGACAGCGCTACAGTCTGCAGTGCATTCTTGAGGAGGCAGAAGGTAAAGCCAGTAAAAAGTAAGCTAGTTTACACCAGATGGGAATTCAGTCCTAAGAAATGAGGTTTAAAATGCTATTACTTTTGCAAGTTTCATTGGAGCTTGGAGTATACTCATTTTTATTCCTTATCTCAAACACCACAAAAAGGGGAGAATTAAGGGGAACCCTCCCAACCTGAAATACTTCCATTTTTCATTCACTGCCGTGGTCTGTATTTGCCTGGTGACAGATGTTAGTTTCACTGTAGTTCAGTCCTTTTTTTCCCTGTACAGATGTGATTTACTAGATCATAAATCAGTCACCACTTTTGGAATTTCAACTAACAGATGTCCTTTTTAGAGATTTTAATATAAACACTGTTAACCCACAGATTCTTTTTGAGGAAATGCCAGTTGCATATAAGAATGCCAATTGGCATGAATGTAACTTGAACATTTGACATATTAATAGATTTTTTTTTCTGAGTGAAATAGATTTATTTTTTATAGAGGAGGCATGGCTGCTTTAGTTCTCCATTAAAGCCCCAGCTTGCAATATCTGTTTGCTTGCAATGATGTCATTAACTAGAAAACAGATGCACTCATGAGCATCAGAAATCAATCATAGCTGTTGGCACTTTAATAAACAGCTGCCTTCTTAAATGGTTTGGAATAAACACTGATCATCACCAGCTCTTTTTGAAGGAAGATCAGTAGGTTATAAAACTGCTGATTAGAGGAGGGGAAAACCTTGAAATTATAAACTTAGTGGTTGAAAACCTCTGATTGAGTTATTTTAGACTGTCAAAAGATTTACACTAGAAAATAATTGCAAGATACTGGCTGCACTGTGGAAAATCTGTCATGGCCACCAGAACGGTGCCTGATATATTTACACGAACTTTCTTCTTCAGAAATAGACTTTATGTAGGGGAGTCAATTGTATTAATAAGTCATTTATCAAACTTGAGCACAGCAGAATCTTATTGCTTCATTGTGCAGTTCAGAAGGAATTTGTTTAAAGATACTAAATCCTTTCCCTTGCTCTCAGATGCAAACTACGAGAAAATGTGTTATCCTCCTTCTTTTCAGGAGATGCTTCTACATTCAGGGCCTATTTATGACCTGTGTATGGGCCAAAGGATTTAGCTTTGAGATAGCAGCTGCAATTCACAAAAAGTGCCTGGAAAGAGGCGACCAAATATCAAACAGCAGCACAGTGAAGTAGCACATCACATTTCTCATACTGTACTCAGATTAGCTTCATCTCTACCTTGCTAAGTAGCTTATCAACAGAAGAGATGTAAAAATAATTCTACCGCAAATGCTCATATGGCTTAGTGACAAAAAAGGAGAGATATGTTACAATATATGCTGCTGTTGCTGCTAATCTGCTTGTTCGGGCTTCTGTTGCTGATGGATGTGCTAGGTATAACCTGCTCCCTCTATAGCTTCTGTGATTTTTATGTATGCTGTATTGTGCAATCAGGTCATAATCTGAACCTTTTACAGTGTCAGTGGACCACGCTAGTGTAACTCCTGGTATTGTTGCAGAAAGTTCCTCGTATCTCTTTGTCATGGTACTGTAAAAATGTCTGCAAAACAGATTAGAGCTGCAAAAAGGAGTTTATCTCCAACTGAGGTTGTAAGCTGTGTGAGGCATAGACACAGGTTTGTCATGGGCCTTTTGTGCAAGGCTTTACACTTTGGGATTGTGATCTATGGCTACAGCTTTTGGGAACTAATACAGATGATTATAGCGATAAAATGGCATTCGTGAAAGTCTTACCGGATCCTTTGGAAATGTTACTTATCTCACCCAGAGCACCCATATATAGTGGATCCATGCTGCACTCTATTATGAAAAATATCTACTCCAGTGTGCTTACAAATGCTGTTTGAAACTATATTCTTCAGTTTCAGACTGCCGCATTATTTTATATTTAGGTCCTGTTTCCAAATGGCTTGCAGAGGTCTACTGAATGATTATTCAGTGGAATCAACATCAGAACCTATCCTTTTCCCTTGGGCTCCTAATCTCTCTCTGCTCCCTGTCCCTGAGAATTTCACTGTGGCTATTTCCTTCTCTCTGTGCTGCTCAGGCTCTGCCAGAGGGACTTTTTCTCTCAGATGTAATATTTCGTACTGCTGTAGTCCCAGGCAGCCAGGAGAAGGAAAGAGTGAAAGTCCTTAGCATCTTGCTGCATTGAGCAAAGCCAGCGCAGAATGAATTATCAAAGATTTTAGGTGCCAAACTGTACCAAGTTTTTATTGGTCGTGTATAAACTGAGATTTTAGGGGATGACACTTGGCAGAATATGAGCAGATTTGGAAAATATATTCCTGCTTTTGTAGGGAGTGCTAGTACCTTGTATTAGTTCAACCAGAATTCAGAAAGAAAAAAAAAAAAAAAGATAGATATTAAGGCCTATGAATCTAACCTGAAGAAGGAATATCCCAGAAACATCTCCCCTCTCACTCCCCATTTCTCACATTCAGTCTAATAAAGGAGCATTACTTCTGGCAATAAGATTCGTCTGGCTACGGTACTAGCTCTGATGTTCTTCTCTTGGGAAGTTACTCACACTTTCATTTCTGCATAGGAGGAACCCTGGGACCTATAACTGCTTGACTGAATGTGCAAATCTCATAGTTACCTCTACATACACTGTGAATTTTTTTGCCTGTCGTTAATTTTGTGGACAACATCAGGCAAACGTTAACAAACCAAGGAAAACTTTTCCCACTGCAAACTTTTCCCACAACGAGAGTAATGCCTCACTGCCTTACTCTGGGAATTTCTGGCAAAGCTCACTTATGCCCATGGCAGCAGCTGTCATGCGGTGGATGACAAACAAATGCTTTGCTTCGTTACTGAATATTTAACTATTTTAAATCCCACTCCACCTTCCTTACAAAAATGTCACATGAATGCTTTGTCTTTCAAGTTTTGTCTCTCTAAGTGTTTAATGGCTGGCTGTGATCTGTGTTCTGGTGGGTATTGTCATCATGGCTGACTGGTGTATGCCTCATTTATTCTCCAAGAACGTTTCAATGTATCTTAGAAATCCACTTAAGATCATGGTGCATAGTTTCTAGGTTTCATTAGCTGCAATACAAAAGCAGCTTATGCTCCTTTTTTGTTGCTGCTTGGACCTTGATACTCACTAAAAGAAGCTCTCCAGGAAATGAGCAGTGTAGGGAGCTTACATTGAATTCTGTTATTAACATGGCTGTGTAGTGTCATGGAAGATATAATTCAGTGCTGCCAGAGACGAAAAATAATTTCAAAGGGAAGTTCCTCTTGCTGACTTCTTTGGGTCTGCTTGTAAAAATCAGGACTCTGAATTTCAGCGGCTCAGAAGAACAGAAAATAAATGAACTGGCTTTTACCTTGGCTGTTCACCCAGGTTATCAGAATAATAAGCTTCTTTACTAGTTTCGATTATGGGTATCATTTCTCCAGAATTTAACTTTTTCATTGTTAAACTGAATGACATACTCTAGAGAATTGTGGGTTTATGGCATATTTTTAAAAACTCTAGATTTATGTCTTCTTTTGTGGCATGATTCTCTAAACTCAAAGGTGTTTACAAAGGTAGTTCTGAAATTCTGGACAAGGTGCATGCAGTACCTGTATACTGAAGCATTCGTGGGAGGCAGAAAGTAGTTTACGATTGGTGTTGCTTTCGTGTTACAGACCAGGATTTAAAGCTAGCTGCTCGCAAAAAAAGACCGTGTTCCCTGGAGCTGTTCCCTATCCCTAGTCCTAGAACTAGGACTATTTTGCGTTAGAATCAGTGTGACTATCCCAATGATAATGTAACCATAATTTGCTGTCATTTTGGTCTGAATAAGGCAGTGTGCTTCCCTGGATTTCATGCACAATGGAGATAAGACTGTGATGTGGAGGACTGAGGACCAAATCTCCTTTTTATGTAGTGAATTTCAGAATAGAATTCAATTTCACAGAGACTTCTATGCACGAGTAGTCCAGTGCACTCTGTGAAGTGAGGAGTGAAATTCTGGTAGTTCGTTGGCACTCGCAGTTGCAGCTGCCATTGTGCCCTTTGCCATTGCTCACACGCAGCCTTGGATATTAAGGTGCTTCAAGAGAAAAAGTAGAGTACGATAGAGAGGGACTGGCAACAGAATAGCGCACAATACAATAGCTTCTCCTTCACCCACTGCCGGCTATTCCACAACCTGCCTCCATGCCTTTGAAACCTTTTCACTAAAGATTGGCCTGAAACCTAACATCTTTTAACCTTGGAAAGTCCATTCAAATTTCATGACTTTTAGCCTGTGTAATAGGCCAGGCCGAATCCTTGTGCTTGAGGCAGCTTTGGATCTGAACTCTCACTTTGTGGCTCAGATCTCCTTCCCCCTATTTTTTTTATTTCATCAGTAAGCAGGGAAGGAACAGAATATAAAAAGCTGTAGCAGATGATTACCCCACATCTATCTCTGGTACACGTAGGTGTTTGTGAAGTTTTCATTGGCGTGACTGAAACAGGAAAGTTTATCTCTCTATCCTAAACAGACCCAGAAGCAGGCATTCCCCTTTATTAAGTCTCCCTTCTAATACCGAACCTGTACTTAATTCCTGGTGGATATATAACATAATCTTGGGATTTGCAAAAGATTTAATTACACCATTACAGCCCAAAGGTGTTTCTCCCTTTTTCTAACACGTTAAATTACCTGCATCACTCCTGGTTTTTAAGGCATCAACTTGAGATAGCGGAGTGGTTGAAAAAGCACGTCTAGATTAAAGATCAGTTCTGTTGTTACACATAGTGCAACACTTTCATAAGACTATATAGACTGCTGTAAGATGCTGCACAGCTAATTCATAGCGGGAAGCTGATGGGTGTCAAATAGCAGCATATCACAGGTACCTGTTTCATTGACTCACCAGCTGTGCATGAGATTTTAGTTCCGTTCAGTGAAAAGTTATCTTACCTGTATCATGATGTTATGATACGCACATCAGTAGATAAATGTCATGCACGGCTAATTAATTTGTCTAAAGGATATGTATTGCACAGTATGTAAATGACAGGGAGACCATACTGCATTTTGCACACCAGTTTATTTTAAATGAACCAGCGTGAAGCTTTTTCACATCAGATTTGCTTAACTTTGATTTAAAATATGCACCATAAACATATTTCCTTATTAGTCTTGATTTTTAACTCCAGCCTTTTACTTGTCACACGAGAGAGTCATACATCACTGGATGTATGTGCATGGAAGAGGCTGAGTACCCTGTTATGTGTGCCCAAGCATACCATCACTTACAAGGCCAGCAACTTACTGCTCTGTTTGCAAACCGAGTGTCATTGTGATCCAGATTAATAAGGAAGCATATTGCATGTGACTGAAAAGAGAGAGAATCTCAGAAATCAGGCCAAGGGCTTCACATTATGAATATTGCAATTTCACTAGCCAAATCCCGGTCAAAAGCGGTCAATAAGAACATAAATCTAAGCACCTGTCTACAGCATTCTACATCTATTCTAGCAGCAAGCATAACATTTTAGATCAATTAATAAAAATTCTAGTTTAGGTAGTTGTTCTTCTGGGTTATGCTGACCTGGATCAAAGCAGCCAAACTCCCGAATTCACAATCGCAGCTGAGAACAGTTTTGACAGGTTGTAATTTATGGAGAAAAACAAAACTAATGATAATTAAGCTGCAAACCCCGCCCCTCAAAAGCAGTAAGAAATCATCAGAGCTGTGTCTTTCCTCATTCTTCCCACAGGAGAAAGTGGCATACTTGATATCAAAAGAGCACTTTAAACTTAGCAGGGTGGCTTTATTCACTCATTGTTCTTTTCCACAAGCCTGTCCCTCCAAAGGGAGCAATATTGTGGGGTTTTTTTCACCCATTAATTTTCCTTTTTTCCTACCCTTCTCTCTAACTTGGACTTTTCTGGCACTCCAGTACATGTGATCCTGTCCCAACACTCTCCGATGTGCAAACTGTGGACAGCAAGGCATCTACTATCAAAGCAAACAGGTTCCTCACTTCACACTGTGATATTGTTTTTTTCTGGCTACAAAGTTCCCGGTGGTTTGGGAGGCAGAAGCACGCATCCTGCACTCCGTGACTCATCTTCAAAGTCACGTCTGTTGTTCCAAGAGCCTTTTCAGATGTTTCCTCAAAATATTTTCTTTTAAAAAAAACCTTCATACCTAATGATCAGGAAGTGATTGAACACAGCAAATGGGTACAAATTCCCTGTCTTATAAAAGTACAGTCTGGAGAAAGAGAGAAGGCTGGTTTTGTGTTCTTTGTACTTAGAGCCAAATTCTGGGCCAGGAAAGGGATTTTGGTGGGGAAACAGATTATCTCCCAGCTCCTCAGATCACCTGAAGCTGCTATTCCTCTTTCAAACATACAGTTCTGGACTTAATTATACCTTATTTCAGCTTCCTCTTCACCTTTTGTCATTGATGTAAAGTGGGAGGCAGATTTACTACTGCTAGACCTTATTAATATTACTGCTATTGCTCACAAAGGATAACAATGCAAATTATGTGATGAGACTCTCATGTGATATAAACCAGCATCAGTTTAGTGAAGTCAGTAAAGGTATGACAGTTTGCATCTGCAGAAGGGCTACTCCATTAGTCCATTTTACGACTGCAAGTTAATGAGCTTCAGAGTCATAAACATAACTGCCTCAGTAATGTGAGCATCAGTGACAACCATCCATATCTAAGTGACGCAGACCTCGGTATGGGAGAAGAAAAGACATGCAGTCTTGTCAGAGCATTAACAGAAAGAAATCACCTTGGTATAACTGAAACTTTCACTGCCAGCCCAGAAATTTGGCAGATCTGGTTACACCTGGGTTTGGGGGTTGCTTATTTCCCCCTGTACGTAGAATATTTAAGCTTATACTGGAAAGTGGAATAGTGGAGTCTTTTGGCCGGTAACTAATCTAACTGAACACTGCTGCAGCATTACAGATTTCATTTTCATGAATGACTGAAATTTTTATTTGCA
Source organism: Haliaeetus leucocephalus (assembly GCF_000737465.1). Lineage (NCBI taxonomy): Eukaryota > Metazoa > Chordata > Aves > Accipitriformes > Accipitridae > Haliaeetus > Haliaeetus leucocephalus. The sequence continues at coordinate 4,736,887 of NW_010972709.1, read as the reverse complement.
AGAAGTGGCTTGAAATGTATTTTGACTGGGAAAATATTGATCAACCTTATTCATTGCAAGCCAGTCTTTGTCAGGCATCCACGTGACCTAGGCTCATTTTAAGAAATCCTGGACTGTGTTTGCAACTACTGTGATTTTACACAGTTCTAAGCACAATAACGTGGGGTGATTTCTTTTTCCTCCACTCTCCCCCAAATAATGCTGTTTTCATAGAGCCCTCAGGGAGGTAGGCACTCAGTTTTCTCTGAATCCCCCCTAACCCCTTCAGGCTCCTTTGAAAACCCCAGCCTAAATTCGAAGTTCTTTCCAGGTGGAATACTCCAGACAAGTGAAATCAATGCTGGCACTTCTTACACTTACACACCTGCAGCTCATTTTCTCATAGGAACTGCTCACCACAAATAGCACAGAGAATGTAATTACATGTAACTTTTTCTATTATTTTTCTATTAAGGGATTCCTTAATGCAAAAAAAATCCCACTTTTTTAATAACGAATGAACAGAGAGGTGTCTGAGCATCAAGAGGGTTTTAATTAGAAATGCTACCTGTAAGTACATCTAAACAGTCGGTAGCAGCCATGGAACATTTCTAATTATAATCATCATTTTGTTTTTCTCTCAGGTAGCTTAGCTCATTAATTACTTTAAAAAAATCAAGTCTAGCATTCAATACTACTGTGCAATATAAAATTCAAATTAGACTGATATCGCTACCAAAATATTATGAGCTGATTTATATTAATGGTATTCCATACACACAAATATCAGTAAGTTATTGTCTATAAATAAATTGGATGTCATAGCCCAAACCTTTTGATTCCCAAAATTTACCTGTGCATACCAAGTTTGTATTTGTCCTTTCCAGATACTTTTCTCAATTACCTTGTCTGGATTTGCATATGTATCTATCAACGGTATGAAAAACCTTTTACTGTGTGTGCATGCCACTGTAAATATATAGAGTTTAGGTAACCACGCTTCTCACTGAGTGCGCAACTGTGATTCTGCATGCACCAATCAATCTGGTCCTGCCGATTTATAGATCCAAGGAGTGTAGGACTGTTGGCTGTAGTCTGTTTCAGCACACATGAATAGAAAACAGCCTCAATAGACAAATCAGTTGACAGAAAGCAGTCTGGCCTTTGAGAGAGTGCATAGAACAAAATGGAGACATCAAAGTGATGAGAGCAAATGAAGAGTCTGTGAAAGTTCATTTTCTGAAGATGGATCCTTTCTCTAATTTCCCCTTATGGTTTACTGGGCAAACCTTAGCTATCTGTCACACACAGAAAAGCTGGAGGAACTGAGAAATATGGTTGTCTTAAAGAATGGCCAGCTCATCATCAGCTGGGACATGGTCCTTGTGCAGGCAGGGGCCTGAAGTTGAAGGAGCATCAAGACGTTTCCTTCTTGCCAATAGAGTCTATTGTAAATGAGGATTATTATTTTCAGTGGGCAAGAGGAGCAACATATTCTGTGACCTTGGATTAGTCCCTGCATTCTGCTGTGTATCAGCAGCTTGCCTTCTCTGCCGAAAAGGGAGCCCTGGTGTCTGACGTGGCCGTATTCATTTCTCTGACGGCAGTGAGAAAGCGTCTGCTCTGGTATAGCCAAGATGATTGATTTAGTCAATGCAAATAGCTTGATCATTTTTTCTGTATTTGATCTGTACAGAGGAAAATACCTTTATGTATGTGGGCTTTCAATGCCACATTCATGAGAAATAGTGCACTAGGGTATCGATAATGCTAAAGAGCTGCTCAGGGCAGGAGGCGCAGTGCAGCAATATCAGCCTTTGCTTTTCAAAAATCAAAAATGCGATGGGTTGTTTGTCAAAGTCAGTCAATAGTAGAAGGTCCTCCAGGTCAGGAATAAGACTGGCACTAAATTTAATCCAATTTTAGTGGTATGGAGGGGATAAATGGCATGTTTTGCAATGGGTCTATGAAGCTTTATATTATGTGTATTTCTGGGTTTTCACCTGTTTCATAATTACTTCTGATTCCATATGCAGTCTGTGGCAGGATACATTTTGTCAGAGCAGTAAGCTCAGGACATGACAAGCAGTACAGGATTCTTTTCCTTCCTTAAAAAAATATCCTCACGTGGACATTTTCTCATGGGGATGAACTTGAATTCCAAAACTGTGTTGGCTAAAGGAGGTCTGAGCTTAGCCTGCTAAAAATACAGCTCCTACATATTTGCTTTACTTTGCTCCTTTATGTCCCAGTTTTCTATCATCGCAATAGAAAACTGCTTTGAATAAGACCCTGACAAAAACCACTGCTTTGAGAAAGACCCAAGCTGCTCACAAAGTGCTGAAAAATGGGACTGCACAAAGCTTCCCACCACTTTCCTCGCTCTTATCTCTGTCTGAGTCAGCATGATCATGGTGGAGCCTTACAATGCCTTTGCATCTGCTTGCTTTGGAGGGTTTTGATACCTGTTGGGGATGTGAGGTGAGGCTTTCCTTTCTTGGTGGTATCATAGAGAACCATTGTTGAGGATTCGATGTGAAGGAGTGCAGAGGTGTTAAGGAGCCAAACCTTCCTTCTAAGGGTAACGATGCGCTGTCTCTTCTTTTTGCTGAGCTATATTCAGTCCAGTCTTCATGTAAACGTGTTATCTGGATGTCTGTTCAATGAGCCCATTATCTATACAGAAAACATCTTTGCTTTCAAGTTAAATATTTTCAGAAAGCAGTGCTCCTTCTGGCGCTTTACTTAAGTTCACTTAGTTCCATGAAGAAAACTAACCATGAAAAGTCACTCTACCTCAAGTGACTGCATTGGAATAATTTTGTGCTAGTTTTTCTTAAAGGAGAAAGGAATGCACCACCCTTGCCCCAGCTTTAGATATGCAGTCTTTTCTCCAGCTTTGTAAATGTTTACCTACTCATTTGTTCAACAACAGCTTATTTTCACACTGTAAACAAAGACCTTGTGTTTAACAGCGTTAATTTGACAGTGTACAGTGTTGGCAACGTCCCACTAATATGTGGTGGTACTTGTTAAAAGGTGTATTGAGCAGCAAAGCTGTGTTAAGCTTAATAAGAATGATGCAGCAGTAACATCCATTGACTCGCTGGGTAGATGTGGGTCAGAATCACTTGACTCAGAGTCCTCTGACTGCAAACCTCAGTAAATCATATACAGGTGACGTGCTGAGCAGATCTGAGCACTGAAGTGTCTAAAAGGAACACTTGGCTCTTTGGATTTTCTGTTCTGTTTTATAAGCAACGGGACAACTGGAAAAATCTGTTCTCGTAAGTACAAAAACCAAAGTACCAATTTGATTAGGTTTACCTGAACAAATGCTTAAATAGAATGCTTCAGAGATGGCTGTATTTTGTTAGTTTAGCTTATTGCTCTGCAAGTTAAGTCTTAAACTAAGTCACTGTGGTATCAGAAACCTCTCACTGAACCCATGGTTTACTTATTACTATCAAATTCAGCTGGCACCTATGTTTCTTGGAAATCCAGAAGAATTTATGTGGGAGATGGAGTGCTTGCTCTTGAATAAACCAGGATAAGAATTACGACTAAGGCTGAAATTTAAAGAGAAATGAGGACTCAGGCTTGGAGCAAGGATATTCTGAGCTATTTTCTCTTTTCAAGTGCTTGAAATAAGTATCATATTACAGAGGGAAAGTTATTATTGAAAACTTCTTCCGATTTGGTATATATAATAGATATGTCATGGAGGAGATAAACTGTATTTAATTTTATTTAATAGTTCTGGTTGTGTGTTGCTATCTTCTGGGGGGGGCGGGGAGGAGGAGAGGGTTGTTTCTCAAGCCCTTTAGTCTTTAAAAATGTCAGAATCTGTTACAGTGCTGTATAGTATGTATAATTTTTTCTCTCTGTGATCCAGAAATGATTGTGTTGTGAAATGCTGAAAGCTTAGGAGCTTCAGAATAACTGGGGGTAGTTTAAGAAGTATGAAGATGTACTGAAGTATGTTGTGTCTTAGAGGATTTTATATTGGATTTTATTTGCAACAATGATGTTGATAAGTTCTGTCATTCATTTGCAAATTATATATGTTGTAAGTAGCTGGATTGCACCCAAGGAAGTGAAACGTTGCTCACTTTCTCCTCTTCTACTCAGGACCATACATCACATAGTAGTGGTTAAAAAGCCAGCTGCTAAAGTTGGCATCTTATGCCAGCAAGAAGCAGCTTCTCTGCACTGGAGTGTCTGGTGTGTTTGCACATCGCTGCCTTCTACTGGAAGGCATCAGAGCATCACAGTTGTCTCAGAACTGCAGCCAAGAGCTAAGGGGTTTTTTCAAGTGTTTAGATGTCTGTGATTTAGTAATTAGAAGAACAGGGATCTATATCTGGTTTTGCTGCCAACACAAAGTTCAACAGTTCAAAGTTCATCAACAGATGAAATACCTTTTCATGTTAATAAGAGTTTTGTGATAAACACTAGTGCATTGAGGTTTTTACCTCAGAATGTCTTTATTGACAACTCAAAAGTCTGAAAGGCTGTGGGGTTTTATTATAAATATTAATTTGGTTATATGCCGGTGGGACTTAGCACAGACCCAGCATATGTCATTCTTCATGGGTTTTATGTTCAGCAGGAATGTATGCTGTCAGAAGACATTTATACAGCACATGCTGTGTCCTGGTAATGGCCAACTCACTTTAATTGTATATGAGTTTTGCTTGACAAAAACTGCAGGATTGAATTGTCTTTGAATTGTCATTTCCCCTGAATTGCTCAAACCCTCCCACCCCAGCCCCAAAATATACTTAAATGATTAAAATGACTGCCTAGGCACAGCTGTTAATAAAATGTTAATGAAATCAGATTAAATCAGACCCATTCTAGTTTAAACATTAATATTCCCCTATCGAAACTCTGGTACAAAACTGTGGATTCCAGATGACCTCCAGGGAGAGCTTGTGGTAGAGCTGACACCTACACACTGGTGGAAACCACCCTGCGAAAGGATGGGTAAGATCTGTTAATGTTTGTCTGTAGCTTGCTCTGCACTGATGTCTTCATGCTGGAAACAGTTTATAGAAGGTAAAACCCCCAAACATCATGGCATATTCCGAAACAGAAAGTTGAATCATTGTATTAATGTGTTGATTTTATATGTTTTGTAACACAAGCTTATCTAACAGGACATTCTCAAAGGTATTTGGGACTTTAGCCGTGAATGAGAACACGCATCTAATTGTTAGCACAGCTCATGGTACTCGTAATGTCTCTGGCTTAAACCTGAGCCCAGACTGTGACTACAGGTTCTGGCCTGCCTGAAGGGAACATTCCTGCCTGTTTTCACCCGAGGACATCGCTTGGCACTTCAGGCCTGTGGCAGTAGAAGCAGAGCTGCCCAGTGAATATATCTTCATGGGGCTGGATGGGATGGGCAGGTCGCTCCCCCACTGTGTGTCGTACAAGTGTGCCTGTATGGTGAGGCTTGGGGGAGGAGAGGAGTAATGAGGTTTTCCTCCTGGTGAGGATCATTGCCTCTCCTTTCTCTCCAGGGGGAAGAACACATGGGAAGTAGTGCCAGTGATATATTTATGGATTATCTTACTTTGGGGATTCTGTGGGATGGTCTTAGCACCCCTAGAGACTGCTATTATTGAATCACAGTCTTCTGGAATTTGTATTTCAACTCCTTAAAATGCAGTAATCTCTCGCTGGAGTAACACTTACTAACCTTCAGTTATTTATATGCCGGTAACCTGTCCCCTTTTTGTCACTGCTTCTCCATACGGCACATATCCATTTCATTCAACCTGACTACCTAGGACAAGCAATGTGTCCACTTTATCATTTTTATTGCTCTCTTCAGTAGTGTCTCTAGTTTATCAATGTACCTTCTATAGAGGAGAGCCCTAAAATATATATACTACATCAACCTTGAGCTGAGTTTGTGTAACAGGGAATTAATCACCTCCATGGTCTAGTCCACTCCCTTTAGGTGCGGAATACCTTCTGCTAGGTGCTAATGGTCCCAATTTCTACCAAGTTACTGTGAGTAAAAAGTTCTCAACTCACAAAATTTAGTTTCCTATGTCTAGAATTAAAATACCTTATACTTTCTGTATGGAAGGATTGCACTTCTCACTCATTTTCAATCTTCCTGTTAGTGTCCTCCTATTATAATACTTCCTTCTGATTTTTTCCTCTGATTGACAGTCTTTATTTTTATCTTTGTTTGTAAAATTTTGTTTCCATCATTTTTTTCCTGTTCCTGGAAAAAACCTGCCTAAAATAGAAGTTGCCCTTGGTTTCTGCCCATCATTTAAAATGTATTTCCTGTAAGCTTGCTATCTATTGTTGTAAGTGTGGCAATTTGCAAAGCCTACCCAATTATTCTCTGTAGATAAACCCTAATTTGACTGGGACAATAGTGAATAAGATACCGCACCATGAATATGGTTATTGCTTTCATCAGCTGTGTTATCTAACAAAGCAGACAGAAACATGTCAGACAACTGTATGTACTAAGGACTTAGAACGATAAGTAGAATGTGATTCACCACCACCAGACGACAAAGGTTAGCCTAGCAAAAAGCAAAAAGCTTCTGCCAGAGATCAGCAAAAAAATAGTCCTTTGCTGTGACCAGAGCAAGAGTTTGTGTGTTACTTACCTGCTTTTTCATGAGAGAGATGTCCTTTGTCATCCAAACTTACAGCAGCACTTCAATATGGATCTATTTTTTTAAATAAAGAAGAGGCTTAAAGTTCTGCCCCATAGATCCAGATAAAAAGCCTATGCATGTACATATGCGTAGTACAAAACACTCCTGCATGTATGCGAGATGTGCACATGCTCCGTAGGTGCACAGTGAGGCTGAGTGACAGTAGCTCCAGCTTTCATGTTCAGAGAATACACAACTGGAAACCAAAATTCTGCACATACCATTTCCACAACTTGCTTTCCCCCCCCAAAAAATCAGTTGCAGTGACCCAGAAACCAGCGAGGAGGAAGAAAAGAGGCATGGCATCAGGTAAACAAAAGAGCTTTTAAAAAACGTTTGAGCTGTAGTACTTAAGTTACAACATTGCATCAATACATGATTTCATCTAAGGTACCACAAAGATATATAATATCACCACAACAACATACAGCGATGAGTCTGGTAATCTTTGCAACTGACTTTGATCGTGAAGTGGCTGGCTGCCCGGCAGAGCTGGAGCTCACTGAATTGATTAATTTATTTCTAGGAAGATTATGGCTTGATTTCTTTAATCCTTTCTAACTTTTACTTTGTAGAGGAAATAGTTTAGGTTCTAATCCAATCACGAGGATACTCTTTTTAGGTTGGATGCTTAGCAGGCTGTTCCACTTAATGTCAATAAATAAGATGATTGGGAAACAAAGTAATATGTCATAAATTGTCCCTGGTTCTTTGACAATACACGTTGTATTTGTCTGTGCTTACATACAGTTCTGAACCATAACTCTGAATGGGAGACATGGGAATATTATCAGGGAATGATTCATAGCATTAGATATCACCCTCCTCTTGCAAAACATCTTCTCTGTTACACTGTTTTGTTTTTTTCATTTGTCGCATTAATGTGAGTTGTGAGCAGAGTTCCAGAGGCAATGTATTGCATACAGGAGTTGTTATAGAACATTAAGTCCATCTCATAATTAAATGCTCTATCTATTTTCTTGTAAACAATAAGACCATAAAAGAGGTAATAGAAAAAAATGATGTCCCGAGCGTAATGGTTTATACAAAATATGGCCAAAAGATCACAGCATTACAGCGTGCTGGCAGTGCCAAGTCCTTTGGCTTTGTCCTTAACCCAGTAGAGTAAAGTTAGTATCATCCATGGGCTTTTGAACACAACAGATCGTCTCTTCATGGGTTTTGAGCATTGCACGGCAAGGATTCCCCAGCTGATGAAAGAAAGAATACATTTCTCCGCATACAAAAGTATTTTAAAAGAGGAGTTTTGTAATCAATTTAAAAGCTAGACCTGAATTAGTATTAGATTTTCCTTATGTTTAATTAAGTCTAATTAAACAATGCAGACATCTTCCTGTCACCTGTGGTGTGATTATGTTAAATATTTAATGCTTGTGAAGGATTAGACTGCACATCTAATCTATATCTAGCAATCTGTTCTCTCTCTGGAGTATTTTTTATTTAGTTCTGCTTTTGTATAATGAGTTGCATTTCAAAGGAAATTGTTAAATACTTTGGTGGGAAGGGGGACATGTCATGCTGTACTGTTTAGAGAGGAGAATATTGCTAACTAGGCACGCAACGTGGAGGCTGTAGTGCACTGCCAAGATGGTGTAGCAGGGATACTATACTCTGCCTTTCTGCAAGGAGAAGGAAACAAAATCAAACCTTTCTGTTTGTTTTAGGAGCTTCAGTATACCCCTCTTCCACAGCATAGCCAAATCATTAAGGACTTTGAAAATCAGAACACAGGGTTCACATTGAAAATATCCCTTGCAGCATGCACACATTTCAAGGTTGCACATTTCTTAGACTTGTTTTCCCAAGGGGCTGTCAACTGTGTAATAGAAAAATGTATTTGTACATCTCTCCCCTTCTGAGCCCCCCCTCCTCCTTCCTAATCTTTGCACTGCCTCTGAAACACAAGAATGCATTTGTATATATCTGGTCACCTCTTGGGACGAATCCCTTTAAAGGAGAGGCCAAGGGTGTGTTTCTGGGAGCAATTGCTTTAAAAGACGGTGTTTGCATCTGGTGCTAATAATCATCTTCTATAACAAAACCTGTGAAAAATAATTATTCAGCTATTCATCAAAAATGGGTTAAATATATTCTTATTCATGCTATAAAAAGCACATAAAAATACTTCTCTGGCAGTTTATTTGCATTAGCCATTATTTGCATCTAAGAACAAAAGACAAATTCACATAATTATTTTTCAATTGGTTGGGCCTGTGTCTGTGTAATCATTTTTTCACAGTGTATGAAGCCCTTTCTCAATAGACCATAACAGTAATAGCTATTTCTTATTTACAACTCGAGGAGAAGATCCAGCAACCAGATTTTATTATGCAGAGTGAACTTTTCAAAATTAAATTAGCAGAGCTAACGTGGTGGCCCATAGTAAACTAATTAGTTGTTAGACTGTTGGCAGAGATAGTATCAGCTCTTTTAGACTTCCTAACAAACATCCTTAAAAATTACAAGCAAAGGTTTTCTGTTGCATTTGGTTAAGCGTAAAAATATGCACCCTCTTTAGTCAAAATGAGAAGGTAATGTCCTAAGAAGCAGCTACGGAGCAGAGAAAATAGCCCCCCAAAACATGCTGATCAAAAGCAAAGCCCAGTCAGATGGATAGGAGGTTTTCATTACTGCAGTGTAAGAGGCTTGAACATTGGTAGCTTTATGATCTCTAGATAAGCCCACATGCTTTGATCTACAAAAACAGTGTAACATTCAAGGGGGCTTTATGAAATGGAGCTCAGTAGGGTAACCCAAGTCAAACAATAATACTCGAACAAATGAACATACCCACTGATCTGGGGCTGGGGGGGGGGCTACGACTCGAATAATGTCTTCCTGGCACCTGTTGGGAGGCTAGATCATGTATATTCAACAGCCTAACTGGCTTTTCAGAAGTAACTTTGCACTTATGTAAAATTAATAGGGTATTCATTATGAAATCCATGCAGCATCTTATTAAAAGTGCTCTGTCATTGAAAGTAGAAGGTGGAGGTTTTTTAAACTGGGGTTTTGTTGCCCTCTAGTGAATGAGGTCAGCATTATGCATGTGAAATTATTTTGATCACTGCATAATTAATGTGTTCTGAATTGGTACAAAAGTGCAGCCAAATTGCATCCTGTTCCCACTTGAATTAGTTAACCTAGAGATACTGTTTCTTACAATGTGTTGCTTCCTTGCCTGAGCTTTTTTTTTTCCTTGCAATGAGAATACATGATTGTGTGGGTATCATGATAAGGCAAGGTAGCCAGAGACAAAGAATAAATCAACTAAATGGATCTGCAGCACAGTAGCTTTAATACATTGGTATATACTTAATATGTCTCCTGAAAAGAATGTCTAATTATACTGTCATGGCACAAAATGCATTTTCAATAGCGATAAATTATGCCATCATTTACTTTCTGAGAACATGCTGAGATTTATGAAAGATTACTGCAAAATTATCATGCTGGGATAAAAAAAGCCAAATGCAGCTATCATTGGCATCAGGAAAGAAAGGAAGGGAAAAAAACCCCTTTCAATAGTGAAAAGGCTAGTAGAATTGATTAAATGTTATGCAGTATGAAAATATGCTACTATGGAATGAAATTCAGCTTTACTATGTGCTCTTATTCTGACGTTGTTACCTGCTAGAGTATATTTTGGGGGCTTAGATGAGGAGGTTGTCCCAATCCTGTCTATAGTTGGAAGCCACAGGGCCTAATTCTTCAGTGGCTGGAACTTGACATTTTTGCTTATCTGGTATAAAACCAGTGTGAAGTAGTATCAAGCCCCAGAACAGCACATTAGAAAATATGAACCTATTCTTAGTGGCTTTTATTCAAACCAGCTGCCAACTCAACATGAACTGATCTAGAGTGCACATGTAGAGGTTGCTGTTATAGAACACACGTTTCTTACAAGCGACTTGAAATCTATATTCTAAAATTTTTCCAGGTTTTTTAATCTTTATTCCTCACTTATTTTTTAAAGACATCTACAGAATTGTTGTCATTTTGCAGCAACCTATACTGCCATTGCCATAGCCTGCGTTACACATTCCAAGCAGCGTGTGTGGAATCACCCCTACCTGCAGGCTCACTGGTGGGTCCTCATTTATATTTTCCTGGTAAAGGCATCGCAGTCCTGTATATGATTAGAGAATACAGAGTTGAAACAATGGCTACTAAGGATGAAGGTAGCCCACAGTGGTGTGGGACTGGGTAACCCGGTGAGGTCAATTAGGCATTCAGATAAAGTTCAGAAAATGACAACCAAGTCCTTTATTGACCACTCTGGGAGAAAAACGCAACTTAGAAGCAAGGAGATAAATAAAATGTTATGGCGTTTGCTGCACTCCATGAAAAACAGAGAGTGGGTAAAGATCAATATTCTCCAAATAGAAAGGACAAAGTTAAGGGGAAAAGTATTGCTTTCCAAGGCACTGAGGTGTATACAAAACAGGGGCACAAATTCTGAATTTTCCACACAGACCAAGCTTTGCTGTCAGCCTGGTGAAAACAGTACGAACTCTCCGAGTTAATCCCAGTTTCCTGTGCAAAACAATAGTGATCTGACCTGTAAACTTTTACGAGAATTTTACGTGACTACATAATTCAGGGTTCTGTTGAGACATCTATAAAAAAGCCCAATCTGATTTTTTGAGAGTGCACGATGGTTCTTAGTTTTAATGTAGGTTGTTGGGGGTTTTTTTAATTACTGAGTGCTTAGACTACTCCTGACAGACTGGATGGGGATGAGGTAGCTGGGAGAAATGGGACATTTGATCAAAATTCTTATTCGGAATAAGTCAAATATACTTAGTTCCACGCAGCACTGCCCAAGCAGTCTCACTGAATTAAAAAGTCCTTCCCAATAAAACAAGATATCACTGAGTATAATGATAATAGCTGGCACAAGTAAGTAATCCATTTCCAAAAAAAAAAGACTTTTCTTAAACAAATAAAATACAAATATAACTCCTAAGTGTATGAGATGCTTGTTAAATGTCCCAAAGCTAATGCAAACAGCAAGGCAACCTGTCTTTCAGTAAAGAGTTGCCTTCATTGTCTGCTGCTGTATGAGAGATTTCCAGCAAATCCTCTGTGGTCCCATTCTAATTTTCCACCTATTGGCTGTTTTTATTTGCTCAGCTATTCCCTGTAACAGCATTTTCAGTACTGTCACATGATAATAGCAGTTACAGTAATATATGGTATACAGTTCATAGCCAATAATGTCACTACCTCTGTTTGTTCTGCAGCATATGTGATCTAAAACCAGAAATGTGAAATAAAAAGGTATATATTATTGACTGAGATGTTAGAACATGAGAACAGATTCTGATCTTCGCTGTGCTAATGTGGGTGTGAGGTGACAGTATTGACTTCGGTGCAATTCGATGACATTTTGTTAAGCATAACTGAGTTTAGTTCAGGCACATTTTATCGGCTTTGCTTGATATATGCAGCATATTCTCATAACCTGTAGCACCTAGCACTGAATTGCCTTTCAACATTTTAGCTCTATTTTAGCCGCTGCAAGACATTTTCTTGTGAACAAACATGATTGGCAGTTGTTTTCATTAGTCTAAGTTAGCAAACAGAAATCAATCTCTTGTTCCAAGCAAACTCTTAAATTTTTAGAAAGTTTTTCCCTCTAGTCATTAGCAAATACTCTTGGCCATAATAAAATTAACAGCTTTGGTATATTTTATAAAGACATTTACATTCATCTTCTTCATGCTTTACACTTGTTCCCTAACATTTCTTCTCACATGGTGAAATTTTTGTAAATATTGCTGGCTTTCTGTCTGAGTCTACATACTCTCTGGAAAATGCTATAAATAGAGAGGATGCCGTTGGAAAGTACTATTTGCTGTTTGTGAAATTTAACACTATGCTTATGCTTAAATTAAAAAATATTATTGCAAATATTACAGTGAAGGTTGAAAGTGTTTCCTAAATACATGGCAACTACTTCAGGGGACTGTTGTTGTTAACAAAATGGTAGGCAGAACAGATCCACAGTTATTTTTTTGCTTTCCTTTCTCTGTTTATTAAATAGAGAGGCGATAATTGCTTTGTTTTGTTCACAGCTGGCACTAGATGATAAGTTTTCTTTTCATTAGACATGGAGACCGCTGACATACTTGCTCAACTTCTCCAGTTTCAACAGATATAGTCTCAGCTATAGTTTCGCTCATGCAAAATGGTTTTAAGCAGATGGAGATTCAAGATTAACTATGTAGAGTTGAAAAATGAAGCGCAGCATTTGATTTCAACTATAGTTATGGATTTGAGAGGGAGAACAGATTTTGTGCTTTCCTAGGTTAGTGGGATTGCTCTGATTTGAGCCAGTGCTACTCGGAGGCAAAATTTTACCTAACAATGAATTATTTTGACTGAAAACAGACAATATTTGGATTTGCACACCCCACCCTCAACCCCCCTCCAAGAATGCTTTCTCTGGGAGGCTATGGGAGAGATGGTCATTGATGAAAAAGAATGACATTCAAGGACTTCATTTTTTTAAGAATACCTGCAAATTTGAGGGCAAAAATCATTAGCTTTCCTGCTGTAATATTCACACATTCTCTCAGTCAAGAAGGCTCCGATCTCCAGTTAGATTTTTTAGAAACCATAGTAGTACAAATAAAGAAAATGGATGTTTGCTGTCATGTCTTAAAATCTCTAATGCTTGCTTCATTAAACTCCATGCAAAATCTGAAATGCTGGTTCATGTGTAGGTCCTTTCCTTTCTGCAATATTTTTCAGTCCTCTTTTCTATTTGTTCTTCCTTCTTATTAGTGATTAGTGATTCTGAGGGTATTTTGTACCTTGTGCACATTTTTTCTTATTAAAAAATATAGAAGTAAATATTGCTCTTGGCTGTTTTGGAGTAAATCCAGAATTAACTTAATGCTGTCATGGAGCTTCCTTCATTTTTGTAGTGCTATATATCAGTGCTCTGAGGCAGAGTCCCTGCAAAACATAAAAATTAACTTCTAGACAACAAAAATATTTCAGTGAAATGTTTTTCCATTTTTTCTCATTAATCAAAATAACACGTTTCACAGAAACACAATCTCCGATCATTCTCTTCGTGAAAAAAGCGAAAATGGATTATCTTGTTATAAAATGTAAATCTCTGGAACCCGAATGACACATTTCAACTACCCACAAATCAGATTCTCTTTCCCAATAAACTTCTTTTCTGGTTTTGTTTTGTTTAATTATAAAACTTAAAGCCTGTCAAAATCTCAGAATGACACATACAACAGAAAATCAGATTGCTGCCCACCTCTATTAGTTTCTATAATAGTCTTCAACTACAAGGAGGAAAAATGAAGCATTAGGAACAAAACTGTTTCAATGACAAGATGCATCTGAACTTCTTATTTTCTGACAAATAAGAAGAATATCTTTACTTTTCCCTTTGCTGCTTTCCAGTTTTCTGACAGTTATTTCTCTGCCTTCTCCAGCGCCAACAAAAATGAAAATACGAACCTTGATTTAAAAACTGCAAATACTTTTCTGTGGCTATGTGATTGTGCACACACATGCTGGGTACATTTTTTGTACGGTGCCAATTAAAAACATACATGCATCAAGGCTTATGTTTTTTATCTGACCGTACCTTGATACATATTTATAATAAGAAGGTGTGCATTTTTTGGGAGCACTTTTTCTCCTTCAGAGAAGTAGTAGGTTGGTGTGTGTCTTACTTGACAGATAAGGGTGGCATTCACTTGAATACGATCATCAAAACCAACATACTTTGACAGAACAGGCTTCATAAATAATGTGCATCAGTTTTTACTCTGTCACTGTAAATGCATATCCTCCAGTACTGGTTTCCACTTGTTTCATCTGGAATGTCTAAGAATAATGAATAAATCATAGTCCTGTATACATGTATGTATGCATATGTATGTGTGTATATTTATACATAATTCATGCCATAAATATCTATTTTGGTCTGGCACAGAAATCATATATAAAAGTAGAGATGTGCTATAGAGACACTGGTCTTTGCTCGAGCTAAATGATTAATCGAGATTCAGATGCTGCAGATTATTTCATTTAGCAAGAAAAATAGATGAATGCAGATTATGTTGAGGCAGCCTTTTTTTTTTTTTTTTTTTTCCCCCACAAAGAACATGCAGTGTTCATGATCACCACTGGAAAGTTCTTTTGCTTATCACTCCTGGCTGTTTCCAGTCATTAATTGGCCCCAAATTGCTCATTAAGTTTTTCTTAGCCTGCCAGTTCTTCTAAGCTGTATGGGGTACTTCCTTCTGCCTTCTCTCTTTGGTTCTCTTGTCACATAAATCTTCATAAACAAGAGTCATTGCCTTTCCTTCCATGTGTCTTTGTTTAAAAGAGTGGCACTAGCCCGGGTCTTGATTTTATTTCAAGTTTCTGGCTCCATACAGGGGCATAAATTGTTGACATATTCCCTTTTATTAATAAAATACATTTGAAGAACATGAACAAAACAAGAGATGTATTTTGCTTGGAAGTCCATTTATTGGGCAGATTTTACACCACCTTACTTCACTGATATTTAACCTGCTTGTGATTTAGTACACAAAACTGGTAACTCCAGCATATGATTTAGCCTCTCTAGTTACCACATCCTCATATGGCCTTCAACCTTCCCTCTCTGTTCCGTCTTTCTTCTCTCCACAGGATAAGAGACGGTCTTTGTTTTATAAATCACTGTGCAAATCCTCATTGTTAATTTGTAAACTATACACAGTGTTGCAACACTTCAGTACTGAAGCACCTGAAAAAAAAGCTGCATAGAAAATGTGCACTATTATATGGAAATTAGCCCACAGGATTGTGGGGTGCAGGGTCCGGTTTTCTGTGTCATTTACAGAAAAAAGAAGATAATTTAGATCTCACTGATGTATAATTAGTACCCAAGAAGTAATATCTTCATTGGACAGGAAGAAAGGAATGGAAAAGCATCCTCAAGAGAAAGGTCTCTGACTAGAGCTGTTGGCATCAGCACTAGATGCTATTGGATTTTGGTAGATATGATACACTAATAGAGGCACTTGTCCCACAATACAGTAAATGCCTGCATGCTGGGGCTCCCAATACACTAATTACTCTGTTTAACACAAAGACATTTGTGAAATAGTATTTGGAAGGAAAAGCCGAGCTGTGTAATCTATATGCTGTGGGATTCCTACTAATGCTGAGTCCCAGACCAAGTGCCCTCCATATGAGAATAAATGACAAATTACTTTTCTACTTTGTTCTTTCATCAATATATTTGAAATGCAGGATGTGGTCAGTTGAATATTTTCAGTCTACCTTGTTCTCCCCAAAATAACAACTGGTTCATGACACTCAGAAAGTGCCAAGTCTAACATGACTTTAGTGTATTCTAGGACATTTTTGCCTTTCAAATTAAACCTGATTATTTCCAGGTATCTTACACTCCTGATGACTAAGAGCTAGTATAGGAGATTTTTTTGTTTAAATGCGCTCAAGTACATTCTAAGGGAAGATAGAGGAAATGCATTTATCAAAGGTGGCTTTTACGTTTCTGCTCAGGCACCAAAGAAGCACTTGAATTTTCAGGAGGGTTAAATAGCTGCTAAGTTTTTGCCAACTGGGCCATATCTGGATGAGCAGGTCTTTACAGAAACATGGCCCTTCTGCAGCTTCTGGAAGCTGATTCTTTAGAAAAAAAAAAAAAAAGCCATTAAGTCAGTCATGGTTGCTAGGAGTTTTGTCTGAACCTTGGAAATTGAAGGGTTTTTTCTACCCATGACTGCAGAGGCGCAGTAGATCACCGTAGGATCTGCATACCCCGCAGTCACAGCATGTACGCTTCTTACCTGGTAAATTCACCTGCACTGAGTTATACACTGCCACCTCTGCACTGTCCCAAATCCCTAAGTTAGCAAGTTTATATATCTTTAACTTAGTCTGTAGTTGTATATATATGATTTAAGTTTAGGCTGTCCAGCTGACTGTGGTTTGCAAAATAATGCATGGAAAGTTGTGCAGACAGAAATAACAACGAATCTCTTTCAAATGATTCCTAACCTCACCTTTTACCTAAAGATAGCTTGTGTTGTCATTAACTGACTACTGATGTTGCTGTCTGGCCTTCTTTAATGATATTTGCCATTAGTCAGGGCTGTTAAGCCCAGCTATGTGTTTGTATCTTTGTTGGCCCTGGCTGGCTATAAATACCATCATTGCATATTGCCATTGAAAGCTGTGTAAATCATTCTACGGGTCAGTCAGTTGTGAGAGCTGTTTGCTCTGGAATCCAGTGCTCAATGTGGCTTTCAAAGGGCATGTGCAAGTTAAAGCAGGGTAAACAGCAAAACTCTGCACCAAGAACAGCAGGGAGTTGCAATGGTGTGCTGCTCTATGAAGAAAAGTATCTACTGCTGGATTCAGAGTTCAATAGGGTCGGTTGGTGTTTTCCTGGGTAACTGTGACCATTAGATCACCTTTCTGGAGATGTTTCTGCTTCAGGCAATTGCCATATTCTCCCTCAAACACAGGGCTGGAAGGAAGCCATGCTCAAATCCACCATCAGTCCAAACTGACTTCATTACCACCACATCTAGCCTCTCATCCAAGTCAGGACTATGATTAATTCAAATTATGTAACTGATTAGCAAGTTGTCTGTTTAAATGAGAAATATTCGATTGAAAATACGAAAGGGGCTTCATTTGTGATTTGAACATCTGAGTACGAAGCAACTCAGCAGGAAGGACGTTCCACCTGGTGTGGGCTGCTGATGGTTGGTGAAGGTTGGAGCAATCACTGCAGAACAGAGCGGTGGCTTTGTTCACTGTTTGGACTGGTGATAGAGGCACTTACGGGTTTTGAAGGAACATTTGCATTTCCCAGTCAGCTCTGGGCAAACAGTGGTCTGGTCGGGAAAAGGCAAAACTCATTTCTAATTGAATTAGAGGGGAGAAATGAGAGGAAGAGATCAATACTTATGTAACACTAAATCCTCCCTCTGCTTTCTTTTGCACAAACCACCCTGGTTTCAAGTATCAAGAGTGTGAATGTAGTGCAAGCTAACTGTTTTACACTGGCTCTGTGCCTGCCGTGCAGTGCGGGCAACTCCACTTTCAGCTTGTGTCCAAGAATGTCCAAATGGAGAGCTGGTGGGGAGTGCTGAGCATGTAGCAAATTCATCCCAGACTATGCGTGCTTAGATAAACTGCAGTTAACTTAGATAAGCTGCCCAGAATTCACTGGTAGCATTTCAGAGATGGGATTGGGTTTGGGCTTGTTGGTTTTTTGTTTCCTTGGTTTTTTGCTTTTGAGGGAAGAAAAGTAGGTTTAAGTTACGGTCAGAAACTTGGCAAGTTTAGAATTGTTTGACAAATCCAATATATTACTTGCAAAGTTTGTGAAACATCAAACTGTGAGAGGTTGGAACATCAACAGTAACAAGTAGAAGCAAATCATGACAGACTGAGTGACTAGGGTGTTAAATAAAGTCACAACAAAACCCGTCACATGTTTTCTGATAAGCTTTGGAAGAACACCTGACAAGTCACATTAATAGCAGCAGTTATTGTTTGATTACATTACTGCTTTGAATGCAAAGGGGCTACTGTTTTGCCTTGCTGTCCTCATAAGAAGCAGTGTTTTGGTCACCGTATCCTAGTTTGTGAAAGTTGCTGAGCAATTTTATTTTCATATTAATTTACGATGTCCCTTTTCTATGGTGAGATGATTTTATTTTGACAAAGTGCAGTAACACTCAAGAACTCCTAATATTTAATGTATAGAGAAGGTCATGAATTCATATCCATGCTGGGGCAAATATTACAGTATATATGCCAGAGATGGATGGCACTTGTGTTATGCTACACTGCTAAGGAAGACAGTTAATCATAAGATGTTACTTCTCACCTTGCTGAAGTTGTAAAATGGATATAACATTTCTTTATGTTCCAATTAGGGATGGGGAAGGTCAGGTCATACAGAGTTGAGTTTCCCAAAAGCTAGAATTACCTCTCCAGAGTAACTGAGACACCTTTTGAGACATGGAGAACAAAGTTTTTGCAGTGAAAATAAATAAATACCTGGCTGTCCATCACTGTCTCTTTGCATTGTCATGATGAAGTTTTCTCTTGACATCTGATTAAAAAAAAAAAAAAGATGGTATTGCCACTTCTGTTAATGTAGGGTTTTGTACTGCCCTTATTGCAGATCCGGCCCACAGTGCAGAACTGGTTAGGCAGTCCATTGGAAACCCCATGAAATTACGCTTGAGGAACACTTCAGGATTTCCAGGCTAATTCCCCCCCCCCCGCCGCCCCGTTCTGTGCTTCTCTCCATTACCTCATCATGCTGTAAGATTTGACAGGCAAATCTTAGGCAGCAGCTACTTTTAAGGAGGTTGCCCAGCACATTTCAGTCAGCGCAAAGGGGAATATTTGAGCATGGTGTGGCTTGGTCTCTTCACCTCCCAGCCTAGGAAAGAGCAGTCTTTGCTGTCAGTTGCTTCTAAATGAAACTGCTCTGCTCCCGGGCTACTTGGAGCTCCCTGAAATCCTGAGAACTGGTAAATAGCAAAGCTATATTTATTATATTTGGCAAAACCGGAGTGGGCTTAAGTGTAAAGGCCAATTAAGTGTACAGAGGAGAGAGGAACAAAATGTTAGGGACAAACAGGCTTGTGGTAGCTGGAGAAACTGTGACACTTGAAAAGGAAGTGATGGACAGGTTTTTATTAGGAGGTGGGTTCTTGGATGAGGTTGACTATTTCTCCAGCCAAAGTCTTTAATTTTTACTTTTATTGCTTAATTTGTGTTTGACCAATAAACAGGTCGGACAGTGACCTTAAACAGTTTTTTAAAGAAACACAGCAATTTTATATCCTTTCCTTCCTTCCTTTTTTACTGACTCCTTCCTTCATCTGGGGTTCTTTCTGTCTTTGACATCCTCTCCTCCTCTATTCCCCACCTGCCTGCTCTTTTTCCCCATATCTTTGGGATATTTAATATTAGAAAAGCAGCTAGAAGATTTAGGAGACCTTGGTCATACTAGGTTACCTTTTCTATAAATACTGATATTAGAGGAAACACCCTTTGCACCTTACTTTCACTAGCTGGAAAAGGGGGATACAGATATTTGACCCATGGTTATAAAACATGTTAAACTCTTCTGCTTGGAAAAGTGTTGCTGTTTTTATTTCATTGACCATTCATTTGACTGATCTGCCTTAATGTTGAAGACAGTTAAGGAAGCATTTTAGCATTACTTGCTTTTGTGGGACATCAGACATTTAGCTTAAGATAGTTACGTGGCTTTGCTAAGAATATTTCAGATTAGTCAAACCAACTAGCACGCATGGACTAATTACTGGTTAGCACTCATCCACATCACCCACACTTTGGTTAAGTTGGGGAAAATGTCCTGAAGCTTGTTCCAGCTAGGTAAGATTGCATTAGTTTCTTTTGATTTATTTCATAAACTTGGATTTTTTTTTGTTTCATTTTTGGATTAGTTTGCAGTGTATTCACCTTGTCTTCAAAATTTTCAGACTGTTCAGTTCCCCTCACACCTTTTGCAACAATCCACATTTTACAATATTCAAAATACTGTGGTGACCTAAACATAAAATGGCTTACAAAGGCGTGGAGAGCACACGTTCAAGCTCTGATTTTTATATTACCATCTTTATTTGCTGAAACAAGTGGGAACTAAAGGAAGCTACTGCCACAGGCAATCTGTGTCACCAGTTGCAATCCGCATCTTCACGGGTTGTTTATAAGCAAATTCTTCAAAATTGTTTCTACATAGTTTGAGGGGTTTTATCCTGCTTTTGGATCCATGCTTGATAGTATATGAAAAAAATAACAGACTCTCTGATAATACACGGTATATATCTTTAGCAAATGATTTGAATTAATTTACTTGCGGGCATAAAATAACAGAGATGCAAAGAATCCTAACCAGTGGGAAGAAGGATTGGTCTCTGGGAAAGAGAGTCAGGGTTTGCCTTTTATGTTTGGTGCAAGTATATATCATTCAGCAGTGAAATGTGTAGTAGTTAAAACATTAGTTGATTGGATAGTTAATAACTTTGACGCAGAGAAATTAACAAAAGAAAATAGATGGCATTTGTAATAGCAGTTAAGGGGAATAATTGTTCTATCTAACAATTGATTGAATAATATGTCAAGCAATATCAACATCAAAAAGAAGGTAAATGCCAAACAGGTAAATGAAACAATGATAGCTTTTGAAGTTGTAATATTTGATTGGGAAATAAACGAGCCTGGCATTATGTAAGGACTTGTCTACATGGGAAAATTCATCAATGTAACTATATTGGTATAATTATACTTTTCAAAGCAACATAAGCCAAACAAAGAAAAGGCACTCTGATTGCAGAATAAGATTCTCCACATGGGGAGGTATACAGCTCTAACTCCAGTCTCGTAATTATACTGGTGTGGTTACAGTGGTTAATTTGCCCACGAAGACAAGTCCTAAACCATCTGATAGTCAGCTGCCACATACCTGCCTGCCTGGGTCCCTTTGCACCAGGCTGTGG
Organism: Haliaeetus leucocephalus; assembly: GCF_000737465.1. Lineage (NCBI taxonomy): Eukaryota > Metazoa > Chordata > Aves > Accipitriformes > Accipitridae > Haliaeetus > Haliaeetus leucocephalus. The sequence continues at coordinate 4,715,640 of NW_010972709.1, read as the reverse complement.
CATTCTGCTCTGCCCAGCAAAACGAAGGCTGTAGTTGTATCGATGCTACGAAAGGATGCAAAGCCAAATGATGAACTATGTTCTTGTTCAGGCTGTAACACATCATGCACTAAAGTGGCAGGCCCACATGGTAAATATCATTTAAATGCATTCAGTTTTATAATACACAAAACACACACCACCACCACCACACCTGCTTTGCCATATTTTACTATGACGTATTTTCCAGTCGTGATAATATAGTTTTTAACATTCTTTAACCTGCTTGCTAGGAAGAAAAATAAGAGTCTGTTGTTCTCTATGCCTTAATTAAGTTGATAAATAGTATTTTGGTGACATTTGAATAAAAAGTTAACTCAAAGCTTTGTGTTTGAAAAGAATCAGTAATTTTCATGACTCAAGTTTTGATAAGCCGAATTTGAAACCCAGTTGACTGGGAAGGAATGAGGTAAAAGGAAAGATCTAGCACTTCTTTCCCAGGCACCTCACACGCTTGGCTCTGAGTCTCTAAAACTGTGTTCTGATGAACACAGAGTAACACTCTACATAGGAAAGTTCAGATCTAACAGGTGATAAAGACTAAATTAACAGATCTGAAAATCATTTACTCTCTGGGAAAGGAAAAATTCATCTCCCATCGAAGGGTTTGAGCTGATTCAATGTGCAGCAGTGGGTCAAGAGAAATAGCTAGCCTCGTGCCTGCCTGCCTGGTCCTCTGCTTTTGAGAAAAGCACTGACACAGGCTACAGCACCAATAAATGTGAACAGTTACATTTTCGAGGTGTACGTCTATATGTTTCTATACGTTCTGGACCTCCTAGAGAAATTGTGCTACAGTTTGCAGTGAGTACCCCAGAATGCACCTGGAAAGTCTGCATCCAGCATGCCCTTGTAAGCAGTTTCAGTGGATGCAGGCAGGCAGAGCAGCACCCAGTCCGTATGTGTAAGCTCGCATTTTGGTTTTGCATCTGCAGATATTACAGCCTCAGCTTAAAGGAGCCTAAAGACAGTATGGCCTGTAGAATATTTTATGATTTTCACATGCTTATGTACTACGTGGCCTTTCTTAAAATCACTGTAAATGTATGAAGATTATAGGTGTTCATGTACACTATACTTTACAAGGAGAAAATCAATTTTTCATTCCTCTGTGGCAGCTTGCAATACAACTGGAATATTACCTGAATGAAGTAAACAGAATTATCTTCTAGCCTGAATAAGAAAAATGTAGCAGAAAGTCTTTATCTCTCTATTTTCAACTTCTATTATCTAAGTTTGACTGTGATTTAAAAGAAAGAAGGGAGGGGAAGATGAGCCAAATGCAGAACTGTTATGAAAGAAGCTAAAACGAGTCGCGTGAAAGGCCTGTGAAAGGTTCAGAATGGAAATGATTTTCAGTTTAAATTACTTTTGCAGGACTGGAATGTGGCAGTCAGGAAGCTTCCGTGAAAAGTCCATTCTTTTTTCTTCTACTTTTTTTCCTTTGTCGGTTTGCGTTTGTATGAATTGCCTATGGCCCAGGCTGAAAAATACCTGTCTATCTTAAATGTTCATCCCTGTGTATCTGTTCCTGGAGTATCTGAGCTCTTCACATACATTAAGAATTTCTCTTTTATAAACCCTCTGTAAACATTATATTGTTATTATTATCCTTATATTACAGATGTAAGTTCTTCAAGGTCACATTAAAAGAACTGGGAATCAGATTTTGGTCATAGGCCATTCTTTTCCTTGTAGAAAGAAGGAAGCTGACTAGCAGAAGAGTTGGACCCAAGGCAGAAGAAGACGCCCTTTACTCAAAGAGAGGAAAGAGGTTTACGGGTTTTAGCTCTGAAGCTCCCTGAAGTGTGCAAAGGTGGCATGGATTCAAAGACACTGTCTAGCTACAAGTGTAAAGATTCAGATCAGGACTTAAAATGGGGCTTTGGGGCATGAAAAATCCATACCACCTTTTACAGCAATTGGTGTTTTGTCTCTAACAGCACAAGTATATTGGTCTCATTAAATCTTGTGTTAAATATTCAGCAGTATATAGTACTCCCTACTTCCTACCCCTAAATTCTTCTTAAAGGTGTTGCATCTGGTTTTAACAGTTGGTATGTTGTTTTCAGATGTTGGTTACATCTCAATGACAGATACAAAGAGGACAAGCCCACTTGTGACATGTCAATACATTTTGGTGTTTAGAAATAAGAATTTGGATTCTTTTTTAATTATATATAGTGTAATTACTGTATCAGAATTAATGGAACTGTGTATGTCAGTGGAGTGTTTTACTCAGGAGATTTTCTGTATTGCGTCCATATCTCACATATTTGGGGAATACTCATCCCCTGCAATAACACAACTGGCCAATTATCCAGTGCTGCATATGGAAACAACAAATGAAAATTCATTCCTGCTGCCATCAGATGACTTGCACAGTTATGGTTTCTCTCCTTCTGAATGTATAAGTAAAAATGTCCTTAGTGTCTTTAAAATTTACATTATATAGTCTCCCGTACTTTATTCTCCCTTATGAAACCCAATTATAGAATTTGACTTCATGAGCTTCCTCTTGCTTCAGTGAAGTCCACAGACTGATATATTCCTAAAACAATTGTGGTAAAAAAAAATGTGGTTTTAAGTTTTCAGTATATATTGGGAAAAAAAGAGATGTCATGCTGAATCTATACATACAATATAATAGCAGTTCTGTTGCTTTCTATGTGGAGTGATACATGACGTTTTACAAACAGGGTGAATGATTGTCATGCATAGTGTCCAGCAGCTATCCTGGAAACTGCTTTGCACTCTTCAACTTATGGACTTAGAAGTACCTAATGTCTGGTTTATATATCCAAAATTCTATCTCTTAATGCTTTGCAATTTTTTGTCTTTTATACTTCCAGATTTGTCTTCAATTTAACAATTTTAGAAGAGTATTGTTTTCTTTTCCTAAATTTCTAGATGATGTTTTCATCTCCTGGAGCTTTTATTGTTTCATCTTTTGTCTTGGAAATAGGTCTGGATTGATGTGAAGATGATAATAGTTATGAAAAAAATAATTTTATTGAACCTTAGGTTATTTCTCCCTTGAAATATTCTAGATAATTTTCTTTATTCTAAACTCTCTGATGTTTCTTGAGTCAGCAGAAGTTTACTGTGTGAACTTATTAGTTGCCAGTGATCTTTCCTGGAAAATGGATAGCATCTGTTTTTTGGTAAGACTGATCTTGTCTTGTTTTTTAAAGACACCATCTGCTTTCCAGTGCTCCAAAGGGGACTGTGGTGTCCAGTGGGATTTTTATCATATGTTTGCCTCCTTTTCTGAACATCTGAATATTTTAGAGAGCAGCTAAAGCCATAATTCTTCCTCCTAAACAGTGTATTTCTTTATATATTAAAATCACATGAAAGTATTTTCAGCAAATTGAGGTTAAAGTTGTAAAATGCTTCTTATAAATGTTATACTTTCATATTTAATAATCAATATTTAGTGTATACTCATCAAAAGCAATTTTCAGTACAGAGTCATTGCAAATACATTAAATAAGGCAAACAATGGACCCATTTTCTGAAATGGGAGCTTTGGGTTTGGTCCCCTAAAAATTACTCACCAAAATGCTCTCAGAAATGCCTTTTAGTATCACCAATCACATCTACATTTTAAAAAGAACAAACAAAATCTAGCTTTATTCAACTGTGAATTGTATTGACCTGATTGAGCAACTTCTGTTCCTGTGAAAATTCGTTACTCGCATGCAAATTACAATGAAACCCTTTCGTCAGGATCGTGACGGGGTGTGGGTGAGGATTCTACTGACATTTTATTTCCTTTAAGTCCAACTAACATCCCAGTCCCTTTCAGCCACCAGCAGTAAAGCACATGCTCAAGTTTAAGCATGAGCTTAGTATTTTCTTGAATTAGAGATTTGGCAACCAGTGGGAATACTAAGGTGAGTGAAATCATATAGGTGCTTAAGGCTAGAAAGATCTGAACCACAGAAATAATAGAAAAGTAAAATATAATTATTTCCTTCATCTGAGGTCACATTCCGTGTTTCAGAACCAAAACAAGAGGACTGTTTCACTTGCCACTATTAAAAAAAAATTATTTATATCCATGTTGTGTAAAGTCCTTTACTACGATTACGGCTTTAATGCAGTATTTTACTGTGGGAGATCTGAGGCATTGGCTAAAGTATCTGAGTGGATTGTTAGCATGGCTATTTCCTTAACAAGGCTCATAAATTTACTAGACCTTTCTCATGTAATTTTTCTTTGTTTTCCTCTATGTTCAACATGTGCCAGATGTCATTTCCAGACTGATTTTTTTGTGTGTGTGAAAGATGCGCAACATGAGGGACAGCCAAGCAAATGCATTAACGGATGTAACTTTATTGATGAGTAGCAGCGTCTGGTGTTCAATGGCATCAGGCTGCATTCCCCATGGATAATCACAGGAAATGCCACCCCTGCCCCATCTGTTAACATCAAAGAGGTTTTGCAAAAATAGGGAAGTCACGTATCTGCCTTGTTTTATGACGCTCACCTATACCACTTCATATGTAATGTCTTGCTTTATATACAACGTATTCAATGTTTGACCTTCTTCATCCATATGCATTGCACATGTCTTTGTAGCTTTCTACATTTTACATATGTAGATGCACACACTTGTATAAAAGGTGTTAAATACACATGCCTTCATACTACATTAAAAAGAAAAGACAATATTTTTCTGCATACCTTAAAATTACATTGTCCCTGAATAAAAACTGTTCCAGAGGAACAAGATATTTAAGTTGGGGATGCAACTGAAATGCCTTTATGCAAACACACGTAGCATGGGGAATAAACAAGAGGAGTTAGAGATGTGCGCACATGTACAGGGCTACGATCTTATTGGCATCACGGAGACGTGGTGGGATGGCTCCTATGTCTGGGGTGTTGGAATGGAAGGATACAGGCTCTTCGGGAAGGAGAGGCAGGGCAGACGAGGAGGGGCTGTCACCCTCTATGTCAATGACCAGCTGGAGTGCATGGAGCTCCATCTGGGAACGGATGAGGAGCTGACCAAGAGCTTATGGATCAGGATTAAAGGGAGGACAGGGACAGGTGACATTATAGTGGGGGTCTGCTACCAGGAAGACCGAGCAGGTGAGGCCCTCTATAGACAGACAGGAGCAGCCTCACGTTCACAAGCCCTGGTCCTCATGGGCAACTTCAACCACCCTGATATCTGTTGGAGGGACAA
>NW_010972709.1:4709824-4710024 GCF_000737465.1 Haliaeetus leucocephalus | reverse complement strand
TCCCAACAAAGAGGAAGTCGGACAAAAATGCCAGGAGGCCTGCATGAAAGAATGAGGAGATCCTGGACAAACTCAAACACAAAAAGGAAGCCTACAGAGGGTGGAAGCAAGGACAGGTAGCTTGGGAGGAATACAGAGAAATTATCCGAGCAGCCAGGGATCAGGTTAGGAAAGCCAAAGCCCTGACAGAATTAAATCTG
>NW_010972709.1:4681051-4709063 GCF_000737465.1 Haliaeetus leucocephalus | reverse complement strand
AGATGGACCACTCAGTGGATAAGGAATTGGCTGGATGGTCACACTCTAAGAGTTGCGGTCAACGGCTCAATGCCTGAGTTGAGAGCAGTGACAAATGGCGTTCCTCAGGGGTCGGTATTGGGACTGGCACTGTTTAACATCTTTGTCGGTGACATGGACAGTGGGACTGAGCGCACCCTCAGCAAGTGTGCTGACAACACTAAGCTGTGTGGAGCGGTCAACACGCTGGAGGGAAGGGATGCCATCCAGAGGGACCTTGACAGGTTTAAGAGGTGGGCCCGTGCGAACCTCATGAAGTTCAACAAGGCCAAGTACAAGGTCCTGCACATGGGTCTGGGAAATCCCAGGCACAAATACAGGTTGGGCAATGAGTGGATTGAGAGCAGCCCTGAGGAGAAGGATTTGGGGGTGTTGGTTGACAAGAAGCTTAACGTGACCCAGCAATGTGTGCTTGCAGTCCAGAAAGCCAACCGTATCCTGGGCTGCATCAAGAGAAGCGTAACCAGCAGGTCGAGGGAGGGGATTCTCCCCCTCTACTCTGCTCTTGTGAGACCCCACCTGCAGTACTGCATTCAGCTCTGGGGCCCCCACCATGAGAAGGACATGGACCTGTTGGAGCGAGTCCAGAGGAGGCACATCAGGATGATCAGAGGGCTGGAGCACCTCTCCTGTGAAGGCAGGCTGAGAGAGTTGGGGTTGTTCAGCCTGGAGAAGAGAAGGCTCCGGGGAGACCTTCTAGCAGCCTGCCAGTACCTAAAGGGGGCCTGCAGGAAAGCTGGAGAGGGACTTTTTACAAGGGCATGTAGTGATAGGGCAAGGGGTAATGGCTTCAAACTGAAAGAGGGTAGATTTAGATTAGATGTGAGGAGGAAGTTCTTCGCTGTGAGGGTGGTGAGGCGCTGGAAGAAGTTGCCCAGAGAGGCTGTGGCTGCCCCATCCCTGGAATTTTTCAAGGCCAGGCTGGATGGGGCTTTGAGCAACCTGGTCTAGTGGAAGGTGTCCCTGCCCAGGGCAGGGGGGTTGGAACTAGATGATCTTTAAGGTCCCTTCCAACCCAAACCATTCTATGATTCTATGATATTGTATAATACTTAATTCTTTCTTGTTGCATAGAATGGAATTATATCAGAACACTTGATTCAAGGACAACTGTAATACAATGAATTTTAAGCTCTATTTCAGCCACTATGAATAAAGGAGGTTATTCCTATTAAGGTGTGACTTTATCACATAATGTCAATAAACGTTTTGTCCTTATTTTTTGCTACATGTGTTAAGCAGATGATTAAGAAGTTAAGCAGGATATATACCCGTTTAGTGACATTCTGTCAACAAGTGCTACAGAACACAGACATCCTGACTGAATACTGTTCCTTTTAACTTTTCAGGTCATGCCACTCCTGTCTGTCCGACAAATACAATAGGAATTACTCAATTTAACACCATTTCAGTTCTAATTGAGTTCCATTTGCTAAATCCTGAATAAATACATTACAGCTGCTGCTTAGGTCAAACAGAGAGAAATAGCCATCTTTTAATGACTCCCCTGTGGATTTAATGCCTATTCTATCTGTTACAATAATGATTCCTACATCACTGGAATATATTTAAAGGATAATAGTTATTTAAACATGCTAAGTCTTTATACAGCAGATAAGTATTTTTAATTTGCATTTATGAAATCAAAAGGAGGGCTAGAATAACTAGTTACCAATTTGTCTGTTTTCTAAAGTATCTTTGTATCAGAGCAAAGCTACAGGATTATGAAAGGGTTTTATGTTTGCTCTTAATATCAGTCTTAGGTGGGGAAAAAAGGATCCCATCAAAGATGGGATTCACGTCACCAAATACAGATAACTACCATGGAAATGCAGCCCCTGCTCATCACCCGTAATAGTCTACTGGGGAAAGTAGGCCACGTACATGTGATTCGTCTTTTTGGACAGCAGATATATGGAAAAGCTTAGATGAATGACTCCATAAAAGTGATCTCAGGAGGATTAAATTCAAAGATATTTTGTCCATTATAGGGATCTGGAGTTAGCTGAGATGAATCCCTGTTAATACCATAAATGAGAAGTCCATTTGTTGAAATTAGGAGGCTCACCCTGGAAAGGAAGGTAAATGCCTTATAAGGTATAAGTTTAAGGGAAAGGAGGGAGTGAAATTGTCTCACTTGAAAAGAAACAAACCAAACCAAAAATTGGAATCTTTGTTTCAGACTATTTGAATATTTCAACTCAAAATATCACCAATTTTTTTTCTTTTTTCTCATAAGACATATGAATCTTTGTTGCTGATGATGTCACTCACAGACCAGTGGTTAGGCATTCACTTGGAACACGGGAGATGGCACTTCCCAAAATCCTGCTCTGAACCAAGCAGAAGGAAGCCTTGAACCCTCCTGTCCCTGTATTGAGATGAATGTCATCGGTACTAAGACATGGTAGGTATGCAGACTTCTCTGCCTTGCTAGTTTTGTGAATGGTCACCTAAGTCCCACTTTTTTTTTTAATCAGCCCAAGTTATTTGCCAAATTTGACTCAAAATGCTGAATAATTTCAGTTCTACTTAACTTTTTTTTTGAATAAACTATTCACAGCCTCCCACTCGCTCTGCCTCCAAAATTCCATCTTTAGCGCAGATCTTGTGAAACAATGTAGAACATGAGAAAGAGAGAATCTAATATAAATCATGTACTTTGCAGAACTTCTTTTAAATATAATGTGTTAAGCATAATGGTCTTAACTATATGGTCTTAAAAACATATAAATTCTAGATGATTTTTTAGGGCTGTGTTCCAATTAAATCAATTGAAACCTGAGTTAGAGGTTACAGGTTGAAGATTCATACAGAACTTGAATGACTCTCGCTACAGAAGTAGATTTCATCCCTTTGAACAAACGTGGTCTAATCTGTGGTTAAGGCACCACACAGAAGAAACGCCAGTTCTTGCTATGCAGCAGGATTTCTGTGTGAGCCCTGCTCCCTTAACCTCTCCCACGCAATTAGCCAACTGATGATATTTGTGTCTTGGTAGCAACATTTTTATGAGGACGCTCTTTGCCCTTTCTGGTGAGGTAGAGACTAACTCTCAACAATGAAGAGTTCAAAGACTCATGTTATGTTTTGTCTCGGAAAGTTGCCTCAAACGTTAAATGAGTAGAATGAACACTGAAATCGAGAGTGTTCCCTTATCAACCAGAATAGAGAGAAGAAGAGTTACCTCTCCTGCTATCTCGAGGCATGCTTCTTTTTCTTCTTCACTACTTCTTCTTTTTCTGTACTGTTTTCCAAACATTCAAAAACTCCTTTGATTCTTATTTTACCTGAAGAATTTTTAATATTTTACTACTGTTCTGAATGCAGACCACTAAGACAATATAATTCACCCAGAAATTAGCTAAAATGTAGCTATGGCAAAAGTATCATGTACCAGGAAATAGATTGTATGAGTTTAAAAATGTTTGATCTGTTGCGTGCAATTCATTCTGCTTTGGGGTTCCTACTCAGTCCTTTCAAGATAAAAGTTTAAAGGTATGCAGGTGGCAGAGTGGCTTCTGCTTTCTTTGCCTGTGGACAGCTTGCTCACAACTCTTTCTCCACTACCACAGAAGAGTCGTTTTAAAATACATTCACAATAGTGTTGCAGAAAGTTATATTTTTCTTATCGTAACTATCAGTAAATAGGCACCATGTGGTGCATTATCACTAAGGTAATCCACCGTGGCTGATGAAAATACATTGAGTTCAGGATTTTTAACAAGTAAAGGAATGCAGAAAGAAGGTTTTATTTCTAAGTTTGAGTTGAATGAATGGATGAGATACAGAGCCACTGATGATTGCCAAGACATCAGGATGCTTATTCATTACTGAAATTTACTTTTGCTGATTCTACAGTCTCTAGGGACTGCCTTCATGCTTCCCACTTACACCTTTGGCCTTCTTAGTACATTGGTAGCCACTTCCCTCTTAATCCAATCTGATTCAGAGCCCCATGACTGCTTTCAAGACTGTACTAGCAATGGTATGTTAAATATTCCCATTGATAGCATGGTGTCATTGGAGAATTCACAGGGGTCACCTTACTTATTGTCACCCTTAAGGTGATACTTCTTGCCTTCAGGTTTAGTATTAACTGAGTTGATGACAGAATAAGTGACTTTTTCCCCCCCTTTAGTTATTTTGGTATATTTATGAATCACCTTACAAAATCTTACAAATAGCCCACTCCAGGATAAAAGATCAGAAACTACCAGCTTCTGTGTTTCTGTGTTGTTTTCACACCTGATGGTATTTCCACTGTGGTCAATAAAAGGAATAAAGGAAAAAACATGCAGTGATTTTACTTCTTCAAGAATTAAACACGGAATGAGATATTTAGGATCATCTGGCCATACTAATTGACCTTTTGAATATTATGGCTGAATGGTGACAATGTATTTTTGAAGAATTGTCAAGAGATTGTGTATGTGCAGGTGTTCAGAGGATCCCGTTCAAGGTTGTCTAGTTCTGTTTCTTGTATTCCTAGACTTTAAAAATCAGTAAGATGGCTAAGGTGGCTAGTTGTGGTGATAGGAGGACTTATATTAGAATATATGGGGTTCCATTTTCTGTCATTTTGTTTTATTCTTTTTCTTTTCCCCTTTCTTTATCCTTCCCCTTTCCCCTTTCCCTTTTCCCCTTTTCCCTTTTCCCCTTTTCTCCTTTTCCCCTTTCCTTTTTCCCTTTTCCCCTTTCCTTTTTCCCTCTCCCCTTTTCCCCTTCCCCCTTCCCCTTCCCCTTTCCCTTCCCTTTCCTTTTCTTTTCTCAGGGTGACCTTAAACTAATCTAATCTATGTAGATAAAAAACCCCCATCTTCTACCTAATGAAAAGATAAGATAAACCCACACAGATTTGAGGTGTATGATACACTGTTATGTGCTTACAAACCAAAATGTATTGGCAGCAGCCCAAAAGTGTCTTAGAAGATACACAGAAATAAGATAGACAGGTAGAAACAATTATTGATCAAGACCTTTTGTACTAAGAGCTAAAGTTAATAACATTTTATATCAAAATCAAGTGTGGATCCTCAGGGTGAGAGATGTATTCTGAAAATGTTTACTCATACTTTGCTATGCACAGGCTTGTAGGGAAGCAGTTCAGACTCAGTAACATGGGAGCAGAAAAATGGAAGATCACAAAAACTTTGGAAACATAAGTGCTAATCAGTCATTATTTGTTCTTTTTTATAAGTTAACGTGGCTACATGTGGCCATACACAACTAGATTGTTGGGGTTTTTTTAATTTAAAATTCCTTGGTACACAGAACAACCATTTCAGGAAAGAACAGTCAGATTATTATATTTGCAATATACATTTTAGTTATGCTGTTTAATTAACGCGAACAGATGTAGTGTGTGCTCACAATGTAAAACGAAGAATCTCACTTAAGAATGGGTTAGGAAAATGATGTGTAAAGCTAGCATTTTGCAGAACAGCGCTGTGTTTCAGTTGCATACACAGTTATTGCAGCCAGATATACAAATCTGGAGAGTTGCAGGGATAAGTCTACTTGGGCACTTTGTGCAGTCAGAATAAATAAATGTGAAAGCTAGGAGTATGAGTACCTGGCTGCCTTGAACAACCATGTCCAGTCTTATACTGCTTGTGGGCAGAGGGAGCTTGAGATTTTATTCTGGAGTCGGTCATTAGTTAATGGCACAAATATTCTGTCTCTTTGGTGGTCAGACATGACAGAAGAGGCATAAACTGTCCTCAGGTCCTTAGGGATTATCTCCAGTGGGGTGCAAACCCTTACAAGTTTGGACCCTGTCTAGCCAGCTTGCCAGCTTTCCTTCCCATGGCCTGTAGTGTTGCAGATCCATCAGCATTAAGAGCAGGAAGGTCAGGCAAGTGTAAGAAGGATGGCACAGGCGATACCACGATGCTCGTACTAAAACACAACATTAGCTTGTGGCTAGGCAAGGACACCAACTGGAGACATTCCAAAGGTTCCCTCTTGTTGCTGAGTGCAGCTGTCCCGGTTTCAGCTGGGATGTAGTTAGCTGTCTTCCTAGTAGCTGGTACAGTGCTATGTTTTGAGTTCAGTATGTGAAGAATGTTGGTAACACTGATGTTTGCAGTTGTTGCTCAGTAGTGTTTAGACTAGAGTCAAGGATTTTTCAGCTTCTCATGCCCAGCCAGGGCACCTGACCCAAACTGGCCAACAGTGTATTCCATACCATGGGACGTCCCATCTAGTTTAGGAACTGGGAAGGGGGGGGCGGGGAATCGCCGCTCGGGGACTGGCTGGGTGTCGGTCGGCGGGTGGTGAGCAATTGCCCTGCGCATCATTTGTACATTTCAATCCTTTTATTACTACTGTTGTCATTTTATTAGTGTTATCATTATCATTATTAGTTTCTTCTTTTCTGTTCTATTAAACCGTTCTTATCTCAACCCACGAGTTTTACTTCTTTTCCCGATTTTCTCCCCCATCCCACTGGATGGGGGGGGAGTGAGTGAGCAGCTGCGTGGTGCTTAGTTGCTGGCTGGGGTTAAACCACGACAGCAGCATAACCTGGATGCAGAGGAGAATCTAGTTCCTTGAAGATACCATGCTGTAAGATTGGTCTAAAGGAAGGTTTTACCATGAATATTTTCTGTCTAGTTTCTGCCAACTAAAATAACTTTGCTCCAGATTGAGACAACTGTGAACAAGGAAAAAAAAAACAAGCATACTGGCTGCATTTACACATTGACACTTTGAACCAAGCTAACAATACTCCTGTTTCAGGTGTTAGGAATTGTCTGTAACTCTGAACTTATATGTTCACAGTGGGAGGTTTGAAAACAATTTCCAAAGGTTGCCATCAGTCACTCGCTGTTTGAAGGTATCTTTGCGCTTTTGTAGGCATTCTCACTCTCATTTCAAATTAATGAACTCTGTGTCTATCTTTGGGTCTGACCAACTGCAGTCATGTTGTTCCTGTATGGACAGGTACACGAAAACATTACCTTAATGTACAATTATGACTGGGCTGGGGTTTTTTTGACCAGAATTATTTTCTTCTTTCTATTTCCTACCCTGCAAAAACATGTGTATAATATTTTATTCTCTTTCTTCTTGCAAGCTTTGCTAATTATACTACAAGTAAAGGCCTTACTCTTTTCTTTCTGTTATGTTTGAAAAGGGATGCTTAAAGATGGCATTACCTTTAGGAAAGATTTCTGGCAGAAGAAATTTCTATTCTCCCAGAACACTCAAGGCTAAGTTTGTTTTGATTGAACACTCTTCAAATGTTTGGGTTCTTTTTTTCCTTTATATAAAAGAATAGCTTTCCTTCGAAGGAAAAATGATATCTAAAGTGTCTCTCATACTTTGGAGGTTCCCTCAGATACTATAAAGAATATTTCTTGTTTCAGAACAAAAAAGGAAATGAAGACATTCTCAGTTTCCCAGGTGTCTGATCTGCATAACTGAAAACTCTGAGTCAAATGGCCATTGGTAAAAAATCCAGAAGTATCTAAGTAAAGCAGGATTTCACCTCTTATGGCAAATTAGGAGAAATTGCATTACTAAGTCATATACATTTGAAAAATGTGCTTTTTACTTTTTTTCCTCTGTAATCCTCCTCACAATAGGTGATTGCACCACTCTTTCTTTCCTAAAAGGCATTTTAAAAACAGACTAATATCAGGTCTTACATGAGCTTCAAAAGGCCCTAAAACTGCCATGAATCTCCCCAAGTAGGGCAGTGTTCAGTCTTCCAAAAGGGTCCAAAACTCTGTGGTGAACCATAGTTAAAACTCACGATCATTTCATATTAAAATAGCCATATTTTTTATATTAGGGATGCAGCTTTTAGTTTTTCAAATTGTGAAGCATCTTTCTGGCATTTCATCTCTCCTGCATCATTTCTGGGTCTGAATTCTTCCTCACCTTGTCAGACAATAGAAATCTATATACAATACCTTTGATCACCCTGAGTGGCTCCCACAGAATACTGCCCAGACCATCTCATCTTTGGAAGATCAGTTATGGACTGAGGTATTTGGCAGACTGATTCTAGATCTTTATTATAACAACAACATCTCTTCTTCATTTACAGGTGGGAATGCTGCATCTACTCTTGCAGTGTTTTGTGCTGAGCCAAGTCCTCTGGGCTAAGCAAGAGACCAGAAGGTTTGAAAGACGCAGTGGGAAGCCCTCTTTTGCTCACCAGTTATCACAGCAGGACTTAATGCTGCTACTGCAGTTTCATGAGGCAGAGCTAATTGCAGTAGGGATCCTACAACGACGATGTCTTGCAGGAATGGAGGCAATAAGCTCCATATGAGAAGGTGGTCTCCTGCCTTTACATCTTGGGAGTAGTGTCTTCAGGTTCTCATCTGTGGTTTTACCAACTCAATGGGCCCCGCTACCTTTTATGTGGGTAAGTAAAGTGAAATTCTCAGACTTAGGCTTCTTTTTCCACTATAAGGTTTTTACACAAGATGAGACAATCTGACTTACGACCTTGGATATTTAAAAAAAATTGCATACATGCTTGCTTAATTTGCTTGTGTGTCTGAACATTTGAGCTAACGTACATTTAAGATGATACATACTGCTTCTTGTCCTGAGCACCTCTGTAATACAGGATGCTGAGATTACCTGGCCATGAGTTTCTAGTAAGTATTTGTCACGAAGCTGTGGCAATTACTGAAATGACTCTGCATTTGCTCTATTGATTGTTGGCCCACCAAAATAAAATTACATTTGGCTTCAGATAATTCATTTTCTGTACCTGAACATCAGTTTGCTCTCCGCGGAGACCTATCAGCAAAAAAATACAGCTGGTGGGCTAAATGTTAATGTTTTTCTTCTTATTCTGAAAACATCTCGTTACAGATAAAAAAAAATAAATCACAGTGAGACACAGACGTGTAAATGGCATTTCATGTTTGCATCTTGTGAGTTTTTTTTCTAGGAGTCAGGCTACTTACAGGCACCACCAAAGTAATGAGAGGAGTGGTGTGTTTAGCATAGTCCTGATGTGTCCATGAGCCAGAAAGGCACAGAAGGTAAAGAGACCGACAGTAGCAGTAGATGGGTTAAAAGGATGCATGGAAATTTGGATGAGGTAGTCTCCTGCATATTGAACTTAAGTCACTGACTCTGTCTGATTTGTGACATTGCTGACTAGTAACGTAGCACTAACAATTTAGAAAGCTAGGAAACTTGAGCGGCATAATTTTGTCCAAGATGTTTATCTTCAGTGCCTGCATTTTTTCTGTGCATTATCTATGTTTAGTCCCGCAGGCACCTATTTCTTGAAAGCAGATTAAAATCTTCAGCATTAATAATTGTACATACGCAGTGAGGATCTCTGCTGAAAATTTGGCTCGGTGTTCGTAAGATGGTGGCACACAGGAAGCACATTTAACTTTAGTTGTGACTTGTACAGAAAACTTTAAGTATTCCTCATACAGAGAAGATACCACGAGCTGGTAAATGCAGACCAACTTATACCAGTCATTCTAAAAGGAAATTGTAAATACAGTCAGTAAGTTTGGCAAACGTGCCGATATCTTTAGTGCATGTAATACTGCTAAATTTGTAAAATGTGACATATCCGAATCCAATAGCATACAGTAGTTAGTCATACCCCCCCACCACCCCGTTTTTGCCTGATACACAGATCCAGTGATCACAAAATGCTATACATTAACATATGAAACAGTTACATTCGAGGTGGTTGGGAACAGAGGGTTTGATTCTTCTTTATCTTGTGGCTGTTTAGTACCAGTCTAACCATCTCAGAATCAGAACAGTTCAAATTCTTCTTTGCATATCCTCTCTGGCATAATGTTGAATCCTTCCTTGATTATTTAGGGGTGGTTATAGCATAACCATTTCATTATGTTGTGAGAGATGCACACAGCTCCTCATATAGAACTGTAGACATTTAACAGGTTCAAACCGTTTTCCCTTGAGGTTAATATAATGATTCCTGTTGATTTCAATGAGCATTGGACAGGGCCCTTAGTGCAGCTTTTCCCCATACGTTTTAAAATGAACGTTTCTTGCCAATATTTTCAGGTTTATTGTAGCTTCCTTCTGCCTCAGGCAAGGAAAAACAACAGGACACAATGACAGCACATTATTGGAAGTAGCATGATAAATTCTAAATAGATATAATTAGCATGTGACCCAGAAGAGACCTGCATATAATTAATATTGAAATACGGTGCCTGCATTATATAGGAAAACATATTGTGTATTCAGAGCAGAATGTTTGGAGAATGGAGGTCTGTCTGTAAATGGCTTGTCATTTTTTCATTTTAATCGGAATTGAAATTTCTGCACTTGAAGAAATAGAGAATGATCATTAAAAACACTTGGACTTTAGAAATGACACCACCTGCTTCCTTTTCCTCTTTTTTATTGTGACAGTGGGAAAACATCCTTAAATCTTCAACTGGGGAAATGTGCACTAATGGGGAAACAGACCTCTGAGGAGCTAGCAGGCTGACAAGCTGTTCAGGAGCATGAGGCTTTTTAGCAAATAACATCCACTTCCCTAGCAGTTTGTCGTAGATTATGTCATATCTAGAAGTCCATACCTATTTGGACCCAGCAAAGTGAGTGAATAACAGATACATAATGAGCATCCACGAAAAAGGGAAAGAACATCTCAGATATAAGGTGAAGATTAAGAGGGGTAAAGCCACCAGTGAGCTGTGGATGTGTTGCCTTCTGAGTGACATTCAGTTCATATCACACAGAAGCTCATTACGCAGTCTGTTTATACCAGAGGGAAACAAATATAAAAGTTAGTCCTTTATATTTCACATTAAATGCAAAGAGTTCAAGTGAACTGAGAGACTTCATTATGGAATCTGATACCGCCCTTTGTATTTTGCTGGGTCCTATTTTTAAGTAAACTGAATAATTTTAGTGGGTTTTTAAAAGACTTCATATCAAATATTTAATTAACATTTATTCTGCAACTTTGGAAGCTGGAGCTTTGGATCCAGGATATAATTTTTTATCAGAATGAATAAATGTAAAACAGATGTTAAGCAGAGGCAATAAATTTCATCTTAATTGTAACTCTAGAGATGACTTTCTCACCAAAACACATTTTTTTCTTTCTGTAGCTTTAATTCTTAGCTCTGTAATTGACACAGTGCACTGTCCAGCTATATTTTTGGTTATATTAGTTCTTCCAGTTATATTTTTGCACTAAGATAAATGCAAGTTCATAGTCATGTTTTCAAGTAGTAGTCTTTGCAAACAGACTGTCATGGCTTAGTAGTTGCAAATCCAACATTTTGGATTTTGTGGCAATTCTGTCTGATAAGGTTGTTGCTACAGAAGGTATCTGGCATTTTTGTTCTTAAAATCTCGTATGTGTGATAGTATAATAGAATAAAGGATGGCTGGTGTCTGCAGGCAGACTATCTTGCATTGTGACCTTGCTAGATTTCCTTAGTTAAATGAAGTTTGATTTGAAGCAGAGCTGAATAGAAGCTCTTTAAGATAAACCCAGATTGCAGTGGGAAGTGCTGTCAGTCAGTTACAGTCTAGCACTTTTCTGTGAGTTAGTGCTTGGGACTGATGTGTCTCTGGGTTTTGAACCATTTCCCAATATAAAATTGAGCTTTCAAATGTGAGTTCATTAAAGATAGCATAACAATGTTCACAGAAGTGACATAATTGGACCTAGTAGTTTGTTTCACCGAGTTTCATGTGTTCTGAATGTTTTCTCCAATTAATAATTATTCTGCATTACTCTTTCCCTTTGCTAAATAGTTGTTTAATATTATGGTTGAAAACAATGAAACTCTTCCTTTACTGGGATTTCCAACCAATTAGTTCTGGGCAATGCATTGCCCATGAAAACTCCTGACATGTCTCATGGCCAGAAGAAATTAAAAAAAAAAAAAGGCAAACTGGGGTTATTATAGAGCAAATTACAGACTTCTGTACAATATTGCTCAGTATTGTTGCCTCTTGGCAGGCAAAGCTTTGGATGGCTATCCTAGAAAAAAGCCGAACTGCCTCCTGTGTGTTTTATTTACATTAAATGCTTTTAGAATTAATCTGGTACAGATTCAAAAGACTGCAGAAGAGGTTACAAACGAGAGATCTAGGGAAAAAAAAAGGAGAGTGAGAAAGGTTCATTGTGCTGGTCATAATGATAACTGAACTGATTTTGAAATGTCTGTTAATTGAGTATTCGAGCTGCCTGAATCTCCACATTTTCATGCTTTTTGTTATATGAAAATTATATGACAAAATGCATAATTTTATTTTTAATTGCTGCAGAATGTTTTATTAGCTTTATTTCCAGGACTATCCTGTTGTTATTCAGTGCTGATAGCAAACAGTTCATCTTTGGTATACAACGCATAACATGGACCTTCAGACCTCAGTGAAGACAGGCATGTTAATACATGAAGTGAAATGTTTCCTAGGCCAGTGTCTCATCCACAGCAGAACGGCTGTGCAGTTTTTTGTGATGCTTTGATAAGCGATTAAGCAAAGAATATTATATTACAATCCAATCATATTGAAATCAATGGAACCATTAAACTGGACTACTGAACTGGATGACTGGTCTGGACTATTCCTGAAGACCACTAAACTTCTAGCAATACTCTGTTCTTAATTCCAAACAATGTGTGGCTACTGCAGATCATTTTAAAAAAGTCTTGTTAAATTAAAAGTACAGTGGCCTCCCCGATTCCCTGACTTCTCTAGCCATTTAAATAGTCCACTCACTTTTCTTCTTTTGTTATTAAATAGTAAGCTCCAAATAAGGATCTCTGTCAGTCAATATTGCAAGTGTTTTTATTCTACCCTTTTCAAACAGTGAATGCCATTTTTAAGTTGTTACAAGATACTAGTTGTATACAAAATAATGCTTCTGATGGTAAAATTGCCAGTTACACGTAGTAATTCCTTCACTGACTGTCAGACCTGTCATGTTGCAGAAAGGTAGGTCAGTTGAATTGGTTATTAATGGATCTATTCAAAAATAAGCATTTAGGGTTTGTTTCCACAAAAAAAGGACTGGCTGCATCATTTATCTGTGGGAAGTGAGTAATGTCTTTATCCTTTTTAGCCGATTAATAAACTGTGATCCCCAGAACAGTAATTTCAGGATCATGCCATTATTTGCTAATTCTTCATTTTTTCATTTCTTAAGAAAATATTAAAATTGCAGTTGGCCACAGCAGGACAGGCCCATGCATCATTGAAGAACCAGTAATTTATGATGCATTTGGAACTCTATATTAACATTCCAGGCTGTAATGAAGTTTCATATCAAACGAGGTCAGGCCTGATTGTATGATTAAATAATTTGAAAATGTTATTAAAAGTTTGCATTTCTCCTCAGATTTTCAGCATGACTATTTTACTTTGGGGGACTCCGTTAATCAAACCCACATAGGCTTTG
This sequence comes from Haliaeetus leucocephalus, assembly GCF_000737465.1. NCBI lineage: Eukaryota > Metazoa > Chordata > Aves > Accipitriformes > Accipitridae > Haliaeetus > Haliaeetus leucocephalus. Next base: position 4,695,625 of record NW_010972709.1, on the reverse strand, counting down.
TTGGGTCATGTTCCATCACCTATTTACGCAGACATCTAGTGATCAGATTAAACAAGCTGCAGAGGGGTTATAAAGTTTCCACAAGTGGTTGGTTGGGGTTTTTTTTTCTTTTCCTTCACACCTGGAAATCAGATACAATTAGATCAGTTGTTGTGGCCAGGTCTTTTTCATGCTTGGGCCATCACACTGTGAAGGCTAATGACTTATACCTCAGCCAGGTATGTGTATCTTTTGAACAGTTATTCTTCTGTTATGCTTCCAATTAACCTTCCATTTTTACCAAGCTCTCAGGGTACAGAGCTGTGTACCTGGCACACATCGGTAGCTCCAGTCCTCATTGATCCTTGTGATGGCAACATCAAGTCCTTCAGAATCTGTTGGATTTATCCCGACGCCACCTCACAGCCCTGCAACCCCTATTTGCACGCAAGGAAGCGAACTGCTGAGCTGAGAGGACAGATCTGAGATTTCTCTGGGCTTCTGGGATAGAGTGGCTGGTTAAACTCAAGTCTCCTAAATCTCTTGCTTGAACCTAATCAGTATTTTGGGAACATAAACATTTTGCATGTTAATGAAGTGCTGTTTGGTAATGGATGACACCTACAAATATGGGGTTTGAGCGCACGAGTAACTCAGTGGGCTTTTTTCCTGCGATTGAGACATCAGTCTCTACAGCCCCTTAAACATAAACTGGAGTACAATACATTAATACTTTATGTACTTTTAATTGAACAGGACTGTTACAGAGTTTGCTGGTTGCAAGCCTCCATTAATATCCACATTTCACGTGTGGAAATCTGTGAAACTGAATCCCTCCTGCAAAATTACACCAAGCCATCTTTCATCCTGCTACTTAGCAAGGACCTTTGGTCCTTGTTTCTCGCCTCTTTTCCTCAGCTATAGCACTTGTCAGTTTGTATTATGCATACTTGTAAATAACAGAAAATGAAAAAAGATACTATCCAGGTAGAAGGTCATGGAAGTTTTACAATGTGGGCTTTGAATAATCCCAAATGATAATTACAGTGTTAAATTTAGTGTGTGTGTGTAAATGTATATGTGTATTACATATATTTTTATATACATGTATTTTTTTATATAAATATACATATAAAAAACATTGTAAACATCTCCTTTTCCAGTAACAGCTACGCTCCAATACTGGAATATATAGCAGGAGTTTTGCCACTGATATCAACAGTGTTGGATCATGCGAAGAAGATAAAATAAAAACAACTTTCATATATGTTTTGTTCCCTGAATTTGCTTTCTTTTGCTCTGGTGGTAGAGCTGGCCATCCTCCTTGAGAAGTCAAAGCACCTAATGAGGAAAGAGATCCTTAAGTGAACGCTATTGTTCAAGTCAATCCTGCAACTGAGAAGAAGGATGGGAAGGCTGCATGCAAAAAATATAGCAGCTCTGACTTTTCCCAGAAAGCTTGTCAAGAAGAAAAAGATCTTCAGAGCTGGTATTTTTGCACTACATATTCAGCATTCACAACAAACTCATAATGCCAAAAAACATGGATTTTAATCTGAATGGAATGAAATGTGGAGCTTTGAAAGCTGAATGGCCGGTTCCCTGCCCTGTTCTCCTCTCTTTGTAAAGGTAATGAAGGTTAACCTGGGCAATCAGATAGGGATTCCTTTTGTATAATTGAATTTCTGATGACTTTAATCCACCTACCAATGGTTTATTGCATAAAAAGCATGTCAGGGAGCAGAAAGGGAATGCCTGGAGAGTTCAGCAATACAGAGCCAACAGAATGGTTCCAGGTGCTGTGAACAGGAGCAGGCTTCCAGCTGTTGTAACTGTCATCGCAGACCAAATACTGTCCCCAAGTCCCAAGGAAAACACGGGTGGTGTGACACACCAGACACAGCTGAGGTGGATTTGATGTTGTTCTGGATCTACAAGTTTTGTTCTCCTTTTAACACTCTGAACTGTAAAATAATAAATGTGCATTTGCAGACTGTTATCTGTGGGCCTTGCCAGAGATATGTCATCTGATTATGCATGTAGGTAGCATTTAACATAATCTGCCCTGACACATTCAGAAGATAAGACAAAAATAATATTTTATCACCATGCAGTAACAACCTCTTATCAAACTCCAAAGTCTTAATTAGGGATTTCTCTCCAGGTCTCCACTTGTCTGATGACCATATAAATGTCTAAATTAGATAATTAATATAGTCCATACTGCATGATAGTATACAGCAATTTAAAGCCCTAGGCAGTGAGCTCAACAGAAACAGTTCCCTTTTGTATTGCTAGGAATTCAGCTAAATATGTGCAGCTTATTGATTCTACTTTTTAACTTCTTTATAGTTTCTGTGAGGGAATGCTATTGTCTCCATTCTTCATAAACTCTGAGAGATGAAAGGATATTATGTTGTTTATGATACTTGGCATAATGACATTTTATATTTTATTTCAATTTTTAATCAATATTGGTCTGTAGTTTGCAGATTAATATACATACAAGATGTACACATTCTACAGTGGGAGAACCTACCCAGTGCTTCATTTATATTCCAAATCTGTCATCCCTATTTTTCTTTTCAAAAAGCTTCTTGCAATTTTAAACTGGAGCTTTCAAGTTCCTTTTCCATTTCTACTACTGTAGGAATTATGTCTAATATGTAAACAAGTTTTTAGTGAATGAGGCAAACACTGAGGAGTAACATCTTAGTCTCTAAGTAATGCAAAGCCATGTTTCCAGAATTTTGCCTTGACTGTTCTTTAAATATAAGTAGTTGTATTTGGTTTTTTCAAGTAATTACCAAAGATAAAACATTGCTGAAAGTGTTCACAGTCTAATGCACTGGTGTGTGACTTGTGTCTCCTAAATGAAGAGATTCGTAAAATAACCTGAAACGCCTTACAGGTCCAGCCAGGAACAAGGTGGCTCAGCCATGTGGGAAAGAATTTTAGATTAATTTCCCAGTACAAGGCAGCTGGAGAGGTGGGACCGTCATTTTGGAACATCTCCGTGTTTCCTCTGGGGGTAGTGGGAGCAGTGTCTGACCCAGACTGTCCATAGCCAAGACCAAGCTCCAGAAGCCATAAATTAAACGTTGTCACTCCTTGAACTTAACATATTCAGAGACAGTGGTATCAGAAACCAGCGTTAATTGTATGTATCAAGACCCGAGACTAAATTTACAGGCAACAGAATATAAAGAAAATTAATATCAGAAAGTCAATAACAATTTCAAACTCGGCAGAAGAACTGAGTTCACTGCTACTGAATTTGTAGTATCTGCTTAGAGATATAACAGTAAGACTTCATCAGCTCAGAAAGTTTGTTTACTGTTGGATTTATTCTGATCAAAAAGCCTGTTAAGGAAAAAGACGGCAGTACATGAACAGTAGGAAAAGCACAGAGACAAGCAAGATGGACTGGTGCCACAATGCAGTGCTGGCCTTGGGAAATGAACAGTAACACTTGGAAAATATTGTAACAGTCTGCATCACAAGAAAGACGTTGATGATGAAATACACTGGTTAAATTTTGGGAAACCTGAGGATGATGGCAGAGGTGCTGAGGATCTGCTCTATGTGATGGTGAAGCTGCTGATAAAATAAAAAACTTCCCAGAGAAATTTTGCACCACTATAAATTTATTTTAAAATACGTAAATGGATGACTAAAAAATGTAAATGAAACATTTCAAAAATTTTGAAATAATATTTAACTAATTCAGGTACTTGATTCAGGAAATTTTTTTGAGTTTTCACATTTTTCCTTGTTTTAGATAGCTTATTACTTTAATATGTTAAAAGCTTAGTACGAATGGAGAATAATTTCTAGGATCATCTAACATTTACCTGTTAGATTGTTGCTTTATGCAAAATCCTGATTTGCTAATATATTTGGTGGTGCATGGAAAAGAAGTAAATGTCAGAAGAATCACACTGTTTCTGGATCTGCGGCTGACCCTGTTTGTGACACTTTAATTTTGCATTTCTGCTGCTCTCTCCAGAGGATGTTGTGGACAGCTACTGTTTCTTATTATGTGTTTGCATCTAGCTATTTTGGGGGGCTCAGAAATTACGCTATAATATAAATAACTAATATAAAGTTACTTTGGGTGTTGCCATTTCCTCTAAAATTGAAAAAGGTTCCTTCTTCTGTTAAAAGTTTACTTATTTTTCAGCTGTTATACTCATTTTTATCAGATTTTCTGGTATAAAACTGATTTACCTGTGATATTTCTTTCTCTCTTGAGAAATTCACATCTGTCTCTAGCATCTGTCTCTAACTTCATTCAAAACCAGTGGTGGGGCAGAACATTAATTTTATGGATATATTTGTATCATTGTGTTTCTGTCAATAAATCATTTGTTATTTTCAAGAAGAACCTGCAACCTCTACCTATCAATATTTTTCAGAAGCAGAGCTAATGCACAGCAGCTAAAAATAATCTTATGGAACAAGAATGAAAAATACAGAGAAGTCAATGTTATGAGTTAACACTAGCATCTTCTGAATATTTTTACCAGAAAAGGACCAAAGAATCAGCAAAGCATCAGCTTGTTTCAGCAAAATTTATAGTAGTAATCAGTTCCTGTACAGCTTTGATACCCTTTCGGCTTTTGACTCTTGATTTAAAGCACTTCTCTAGGAATATTGTGAATAAACCAGCACCCTGCACACAAATACAGTCCACAAAAGGCACTAATTCTCTCCCCAGAAGTTCCACCTCTTTTTTTAAAGGCATTTTGCTCAGCAGAGCAACTCACATAGGCAGATATTCATTGGGTTTCAGCGTGAGGCAATGTTTTAGGGTCCTTTGATCTGATAAAAAATGCCGATCCCCAGATTGTGTCTGGGCCTGGCTGTAGACATGCCATCTACATGGGTGTCTAAATACAAAGTACTGAATTTGCTCCACCATCAGCTGAGAAATGCACCAACAGGCCAGCTGGGATCCTGGAACGTGAGTGGTTGTTCATTGCTCCATCCTTTCTCCCCATCCTTTCTTCATTCACAGAATGGCAGCGAAAAGAAAATGTGTAAGCTGCTTCACAGACTAAGGTTAAACAAATTCCTCCTCCTTCCATAGACTAGGAGGAAAGCTTTGTGATTCCTGAACTCAGTCTCTCCATTCCTGGGATAGCGCAGTTTTGTCCACTGATCCTTACCCAGGATGTATCGCAGCAGTCACGACTGAGAGGCAACATGTATGTATGGTTGCTCAGGGCCAGAGCTCGCATGGGTGTCAAAATGTCAAAATAGCTCCTCTGCCTGCTGTATTTACACTTCTCCTGGGACTGAGGGTAGCAGAAGTTGCAAGCTTGCACTTTCCTTCCAAATTTACATCCTATTTTTACATTGCATCTTTTTTGGAGGGTGGGAGGGAGTAAATCTGCATGTAGATGTGTACTCCAGAAAGAACATGTTCTACTTCTTTTGTCAGTTGATACAAAATAGGGCATCTGTTTTAAAAAGAAGATTACTAGTTCTGGAACAATTGCAAGTATTAACTAAAACCAAGGGGTTTTTTCTTCAGTTTTATTCGGTAAGTATTTCAGGTTCTAACACCCATAAACTTGGAGAAAACAATGCTAATAATTAAAAAGGAACAAAAATAAGCCAGACAAAGCTTTTAAAAAATTAGAATTGTTTTCTGTAATCCTCCACTTCAGATGCTGCATGCCAGGGCTCAATCTTTGGATTTCTTTAATCATTTGGATTGGCCTGTTCTTCCTCCTGATTTATCCAGTGCCGCAGAAGGATTAAATCAGCGTAATGGACACTTGTTAAGTGTCTACATCAGTCTAATCAGCTTGACAGTGTTCTGGTTTATTCCTCCTTGTAAATTGTGGTATCATAAAGGTGCTGTACTGTATATAGCACCACTTAGTGGCAGAAGTCTACTTCAAATACTCCTGAAATCTAAGCTGAGGAACTTTGTTCTCAGTCAAACCAAACCAGCACAGTACATTCCTCTTCCCTCCTCCCTGACTTTTCACGTTCAGAGCCTCACAATGCTGCTGTGAGTCTGTCTCTCTGGCACAACAGCACTCTGGCCCTAAGCAAACCGATTACAGCACATCCCTTTCCAGTCTCTTTTCTCCCGCTCCCCCTGTGCGTGTTCCTCATTTGACTGTGCCCACAAAGGCGGACGGGTCTCTTTTGCCTCTGTTAGTGGCTGACTGAAATGTTTGACCTCCAATTACATGTTATGCATAAATAAAAAGGTGCTACCCTAACTGCTATTATACTCAGTTATAAACACAATGAACAGAACAGAAAATAGGAAAACATCACAAAGCAGGCTGAGGATTTATCCCAGCTTTCAGCAGCCAGTATCAAAACAATATGCACAGGTATTTTTCTTTGCCGGACATTGATGTCAGGGATGTTTATCGTATTATATTGAAAGAATTGGTTTACTGTATTGAATTGTAACAATATTAGCATGAACTATCTCACTTTGGGGATATAAAGAGAACTAATCAGTGTTTAGGGATAAAGGAACCTACAACAACGTCAATGCCTGGAAAATTAAAACAGACAGATACCCTTTTTTTTCACTAAATCTCACTGAACCTTCCAAAGGGATATTGTGCTGTCATACTAGAAACCCTGCTTGGATGAGAAGAAAGGGTGCTTGGTCAAGATACATAAAGTACAATACCCCATTTATTTCCAAAACTCATACTGGACAGGCAACAGCAGGCTACAAACTTCAGGTTTAATTTTAATGACATCGTCTCTTGTGCCATCACACTAAGTTTATTTTGCCAAGTGTTTCTTTACAGCACTTACAGAAATGTCTCTTTTCAAGCCATAGATTTGCACATTATGGTTATAAGTGAATTGGAAAACAGTAATAGTAGAGATGGTAAATTCCATTCTTACTGTAAAGCTCCTCACAAGCTTTTGCAGTTTCTTTCAAAAGCCCCATCAGTTGTCGTATTTCTGATCATGTGCTAAGCATCAGTTATTCCAACACAGTACTGAGAAACAATTTTTTCAATCAGTTATGTGTCCAAAATGCATATGCAATCGCACATCTGAGTTGTGTGTACAATTACTGAGATTCCATGCGTGCATTGGGTAATTTCTCACATAAATGCACTTAATTAGTCATCTGTGCATGAGTTTTCCTATTTGCATACATACTTACGGCAATTTTGCATGCATATTAAGCACTTTATATATATATGTAGAAGTTTGACTCTCATCATGTTTACTAAACAGAAGCTTATGTTAGATCTGGAAGAAAATAATTGAGTTGTCTGACAGCATACGATACAATGTGGTAGCTTGCATATGGATTATTATAGTGTCCGCATCCTGCTGAGGTTTTCACAGAAAGGTTATTAGATTTATCTCTCATAAAATACTTAAGGATCAGCTGTGTAAATGACCATTCTGTTGAAATATCTGGATAGGTAAAGTACAGATTACCTGATTCAGCCCGTAACTTGCACCAGATAGAATTTGTATTTGTTGTGAAATTCTTACAATAAAAATGTCCCATCTAAATCCTGTGCTTCTTCCTAGGCTACAATAAAACCTGTTACATGATTTTGCCATTTCCTATTGATGGATTAGCACAATCAGAATCACTGAAGTGATGTCACTTACAATAAGCTTCATTAAACCACAAGTCTGCCTGTAGCTCATAATGGAAGATGGTGCAGGAATATCTCAGGTAGTATTTCTCTCTCTCACAGATCAAAACCAGGCACTTATCCTCTATCAGAGTTACTTTGTAGCTGGGGGTACCCAGTCTTGGATGTACCAATATTTTTAGTGCCTATACATGTGTCCTAGACACAGTCTGACTTGAAAGCATGTATGCAGTTGGGAACAGATTAGGTGATGTGAGACCACAGGATCTATTGGTCAGAGTTAATAGGATAACCGCAGATAATCTCATTAGATGAATGCATGAACTTGAAAAATTAGTCTTTGGAATTCAGGTATTTCTCGACACTGACAAATGGCAGCAGTTACTCTATATACAGAACTCTCTGGCCTCATGCAAGAACCCCGCCAACTTCAAAAAACAGCATATAGCAGTGGAACAAGTAGAGTCAGGTGATAACTACCAATAGTAGTTACCAAAATTCTAACCCGTGTGACTCTACTCTTCCTTTCTGTTTATGTGTGTGTGTAGGACTTTGTTCTTATTGTTCTTGGCCTACAGTCAGTCCATATTATTCAGCTGACCATGCAAATAATATTCCTAAACAGTTCCTTTTCTTTTATCTCTAGGCTTTATTTCACTTAGGCATGTAATATTATTAGTAGAACTCCTCCACATCATATTATTATCCTCATTTATGGCTAAATCAGTGATTCAGGTATTCAAATAAATTTCATATACATCTTTAACTTCACTGAAGTTGTATGGAGACAAACACTGTAAATTTCTCACTACCTTTTTTAATTAGAAATATGCTGAATCTCTTTGAGTTTGTGGTATTTTGTCATAAAGTAGTCTCTTACAAGAGCACATCTCTTCCTCTCTCTCCCCTCTCTCCTAGTTTTCTTTTCTTATCTTTTCAGTTCTACTACTCAAATCCATAGGCTGTCAAATCTGTCTCTTGTAAAGTGCTTTGTCTTCCAGGTGTTTTTTGACCAAAAATGCTGACAGCTCCAGAAAATGACTTTGTATTAAAAAGGTAACTGAGGCTTTCTCTGAGGAGTTCTGCCTCAGCATTTAGCATGCACACACACACAGTTTAGAGTATCTGCTGTGGTGCTAAAATTGTTGGATATATTCAGGAGGAAAAAATATTTGGGAGGCATACAAACAAGCTGGGTGCCACAAAAGGCAGAGAGAGCTCAGAATGTAACTTCTATTTATGCTTTACCAATCTGTGCAGAAAAAACCACATACTTCTTTTTCTGATAAAGAAGAAAAGCATGTATTGTCAGTAATATAAGAAAGCCTGATCTGGACCTCATGTTTTTGCTAGATAGAAGAGTGTTTATTTATTAATATTTCTGCTTGTATCAGTGTAACTTATTTGGAGATCTAGACTGGAATAAGTTATATTAATGTGAACATTTCAATGTAGATGGAGCCATGCCCACCAAAAGAGGAAAAAAAGGCAATGGTAAAGTGATGAGGAGAATTGCTGCTATAAACAATAAAACCAGCAAGAGCTGCAAGTCTGAAAAATTCTCATTTTCCTTCGTCAGTCCCTATAAAAACCCTATAGATTATGTTGATGTTCATTTGGAGTTTTCTGGTGTGTGATGAGTAAAAATTACGGAACTGTACGGATTCATAGGTTAGATCCTGCCCCCTTCCCCTGATATCTTGTTGAATCTGTAAGTGTGAGCATACCGAGTGGTACGGGAGATCACAGGGACAGGACTTGTTAGAAAAAGGGTCTCCTCCTCAGTTGCTGAGGAGAGTGCATGGAGAGGGTAGGGAGGAAATCACTTGGTTTATATTACTTCGATAAGGTTCTTCTCAGATTGCTGTTAAAGTGTAAAGCCTACTGTGAATGCAACCATTTTAGATGATGACTACTTTAGGTAACTCTTTGTTTCTGAGGTGATGGCACAATCATGCTTTAGCACACCCTTGTATGAAGAGAGCGCCTTAAAATCAGTAAGCTTGTGGAGGCTTTGGGGAAACTGGGCATCTGTGGCCTTCCTCCCACTTGTAAAATGGCACAATGGGCATGAATCTCTTTTTTTACTCAATCTGGTGGGGTTTCATTGTTTCTGGGAATACGAAGCATTGCATCACAGAGCAGCCTGGGGAGCTGACTGCCTACTGTGTTAAGGATCTCTTGCAGTATGTTCTCCTTGGTGACTTTCTGTGTCTGAGGCACACAGGTTTGCCCGTGAACCAGGGAGGTCACTTTTTGGAAGCTATTACAAGGGGCATATTGACATAAAAAGGCACTCACTGTATCTTCGGAGAACAAACCTAATTCTGCCTTCTTTTTTTTTTTTTTTTTTTTAATACCATTGCTTTAAACTGCAGTCCACTGTAATGATACAGGCCTATTAAACCTCTCAGTCTACTTTTGCCTTTTTTCTTCATTTTTCCAAGAATACAATAAGTGAATAAAAAAAAAAGTAGAAATTTTACTGTTTTGCATAGGTCAATTTTGTTTTACAGTATTTTAATAAGAGTTACATTAGTATAAAGTGTGTTACCTCACCTAAGGTGAAAGAGACATAGAATTGGGATTTTTAAATTGATTTTAATATAGCCATTGCTGGCATGCTGCCATTAATGCTTGCATAGTTCAGTAAGGATACCACAGCATGTGTCATAATTGGAGGTCAGACTACACTAAAGTTGGCCTCCCTTGGTCAGCATAATTAACTGAGCAGGAAGGTTTTGTATAGGGCCTCTGAAGTTGTATTATTTTCCTCATTGCCATTCACATTACCAACTCAGAAGCAGAATCAATAGGAGCCACAAAGTACTGATAAGTAGATAGTGTAAAAGAGAGAAAGTTCAAATTCCTTGGCATTGCAGCATGTCTAGCAGGACTGAAAATGTGACTTCAAAAGATCTGTTTAACCAGGAAGATAGTTGTATCTTTCTCACCATCCCAGCACACAGGTAGCACATGCAGGGTGGTACAGAAACAGCTTAGATTAATGCATATTCCGTTCCTGTTCAGTGCTGCTTTTTCCTGTGGATTCTTTCTTCAAGTCACTTTCTCCTCTGTGACTCATCATTTTGTCTTTAGATTTTGTACTGGAGCCAGATCATAAGTAATCCAGAATTTTAAGCTGTGCCCAGCCATTCGTGTAGTTCCAGTGATTTGCTGTTGCTTTAAAAAATTACATAAATGTACCAAAGTCTGGCTTTTACTGTTAGTTATTTTCCCTCTGTGGTTGTGGTCTTCCTACTCAGGAGCATCTTTGTTTCCTGTGTTGGCTTCTGTCTAGAGCTGGTAGGTGCTTACGTGTTTTCCAGATCATTAATTTCTCCACAGCTTTGATTTACCTTTCACTTTACTGTTCAGTTCTATCTTGTCCCATCTTCCCTACACATCCTAAAAAGATCCCAAATATGGATTAAATCTGAAGGAATTTCTCATTCATTTCAGTTTTGAACTGCTGACATAAAGTCATAATTTGCCATTATCTATCAACCCAGAATCATCACTATTTCTCTGGTTCTGTCCTTTGTTACTACTTTTGACACGAACCAGAATTAGTAATAATGACTCTCTAACTCACCGGTCAGCTAGCTATCTCCTATTTAAGAAGCAAGAATCATCAGATCAGGCAGAAGAAACCTGAGGTGTGGTCTGCACGCTGTATTAATTTCATTTCTCCTTGTTTGTCAGAGTTTTTAATAAAACCACTTTTTATCCTTAGCATCTAGGCCATAACTATTTACTTGAGTTCAGCGAAACATTTACTTATCAGAGAATTAAACAGGTTAAGCCAGCGGGAATATTTCCCAAATAAGGAATTCAGATATCAGCCCTAAGCTAGGAAGGCAAAAGTCTCCTGAGACTTTGTTTTCTCACCTCCTGTCCATTTAATCTGTTATTCCCATGCTTTCACATATTTGATGGCTGCTTGACAATTTTATTGTATGTTGTACTGTCCCTCAGTGATCACACCTCCCTCTCTCTCATTTCCTATCCGTGGTAACACAGCTCACATCTGATACTCATCTCCACCACTAAGGGTTCTATTGTCCCCTTGATATGTACGTGTAACTCCCACTGCTGTCAATAGGAATTACATGTGTGCATCAAGGAGAGAAAAATCCCTTGTGTACTCTCCGCTCCTCATTATCTTGGCACAGTCAGTTCTGTAGATGTCTCATCTATGAGCCTTTTATTCTCTTGAGTGTTGTGCAGTACAGCAAGTTGGCTCTTAGGATCAGCAGTTTTGCTCTTGAGGTGTTTAGCGAGTTGATTTACTGTGCATGTGTATGCTCTTAAATGTCTTCATCCAGCCAAATCCACATCTTGTAGCATTCATATGTTAGACAGTAGAGCTTCTTATTTCCTTTTTATGCAAGAATACCAATTCATAACCAGTCTCCCAGCAGACCCAAAGTGAAGTGAGAGTCTGAAGCTAACCCTCCCGAATGGCATATGTTCAGGCCCAGCTCAGACCTGTATGCTTAAATGCAATAGTTTGTGAAAAATGCAATAGGTACGAGATTTTAATGGCATATTTTAATTTTCCTTAAAGATCTGAAGGAAGATATTTTATAAGCACTTCATGTTAAGTGCTTCTAAACAAGGAGGTAGATGAACAAGTAGCTAATCAGTTAGCAAAACTTTAATTCCTTCCAAAATTAATGGGAGCGTCAAGAGTTGAAGGAAAATGGTAAAGTGAAAACAACCACACATGTAAACCAGTGATTTCCACTGTCTGAACACTGGATTTGTATTCTCCTTTGATACTTCTGGAAAACACCTCTTTGTGGGAAGGTACCGGGTGTCTCACATAGGCCAGTGTTACTAGAAACATAACTGGCAAGCATACTCACTCCACTTGCAGGCTTCAGGAACCCAAGTACAGAGTCAGTTACCACAGCTTAGAAAAGAGGGATGGCAAACTAGTTGGGGAAAAAAAATCAATTTGCCATCAGATTAGAAATCAACTGTAAACATGTTGAAGAATTCTATTTTTTTTCACTACTGCTCTGCCTTTTCTTCACAATCTGTCGTGGTGTCAGACTTATTTTGACAATACTTGTAGAACTTGTCATATTAACAAAGTTATCAAACAGAGCGAGCACACGCATAGCAACAGCTGTAGTCCAGCAGAGTCAAAATAACTGGCCACAGGTATTCACAAGGAAATATCCATGCTGTAGTGGCACAAATCAAAAATATCCCCAGAAGTCTCCAGAGCACTTGTAGTTTTATTTAAATAGCAACAACCGCAGCTGCCCTTCAACCTGGAACAATCTACTCCAAACTTTGAAATTTAGGATAAAAATAAAAGGAACAAATTTAGATTTTATATATATACATATTAGGATTTATTTTTGCTATGGTAATGTCACTTGATGGATTACTTCTGTCTTTGTGAAAGTGCTTCATAAAAAGGGGTATACACTAAATTCAATACAATGATGGGATTTATTTGCTGTTATATAACAAACTCAGAAATACTTGTTTAAAAACAAAATAAACCCCATAATCCACTAAGACCGTAAATTGGTGGGGCAGGAACAATCTTTTCATTATTTGTGTCTACAGAGCTTAATACAATGAGGTCTCAGTTCTTCGCTAACATCTCTAGGTGTTAACACAATGCTATTAAATCTACTCAATAGCAAAAGATGCAGTCAGTGGATTTATGTGTCTCATTCCTTTGGAGATGTGTGAATCTAACAGAATAGTTTAATGGCCAGATTCTTCAGCTGCGATGTCTGATTTTGCACGTACATCAGATAGTATGCATCTATTTATGCAAATCATTCTTGGATTTATATGCTCAAAATATACCTGCCTGAGAACTCCTATTTGTGGCGTTGAGCTGCATTCAGAAAGGAAGAAGATCATATTTGGATGCCAGGGTCACGCTGTAGGAAAATAGCAGGAGCCATACTTAGCGCTCGAAACTGCTGCTTTCCATTTTCAGTTTTCTGTGAAAACAAAACTGACTTAAGTTTCATTTTTCTGGTCCTGCTTTGATCTGCCTTTATTTTTACACCAGAAAACGTCTAGTTTAGCGGAGTTAGCTTTACCTGCTACTGACGTGAACGTGGGCTAGGCCTGACATGCCCATTTTCCTCTGAGAAAAGAAGGGCCAGGCTCAGACTGGCTCACCCATACGGCCAAGAGCTAGTTCAGGCAACCACCCATTTTTCCACCCGATCCTGAGACTGCCGTTCACCCAAATGGTTCTCCCCTCGGAAAGACACCTGCGGTGCCCTCCCCTCTCCCTCCCCAAGGTTTGATTAACGCGAGCGCAGAGCCTGAACCGGGGGGGCTCATTGCCTTGCACCCCCATCCCCGCCTGCCCAAAGCCCACCCAGACACAAACACCACAGCTCTGCAAACCCCCCCGGCCGCCCCGCCAGGCCTTTCCCTCCCAAACACGGCGATATCCAGCAAAGGCCTTTGCAGGCCAAGGAGCGGGTCCCTGTCATGGCGGGGCTGGGGTTTCCTCAGGTGTCAGCGTTTCCTCTCTCCAGGTGCGCTAGTTTTTCTTCTCGGGATGTATTAGTTTTTTTCCTCCCCGATACGCCAATTTTTCCTGTAGATATGCTACTCCCCCCACATGCAACCTTTTCCTCACAGCCTGGGCTACGCTTTCCTCACTGGATACTCATCATCCCATGGATGTCTGTCTGTCCTGTGGACGCGCTAGTGTTCCCTCATGGGATACACTTGTTTTTCACTTGGACATGTTATTTTTTTCCCCGCTGGGTACACCTTACCGCTGGATATATCAGCTTTCCCCTGGGTATGCTACTTTTTCCTCACTGGATATGCTATTTTTTTTCCTCAGTGGCTACATCTCTCTGACGGATACGCCGTTCCCTTCCCTGAACATGTTGGTTTTTCGACTTTGGACATGTAAGTTTGTTCTCTGGACAGGCGAGCTCCACCTCCCGCGCTTCTCCTGCGCGGCCGCGGAGCCCCC